>NW_020265753.1:0-1836 GCF_003255815.1 Theropithecus gelada | reverse complement strand
TGTGAATTTGGAAATCAAACACCCTTGTTATTCGTGGTTTAAGAAACTCAATGCAATTTCCGAATGCTTAGAATTGAACTATAGTTAAAATACAAAACTTCTATCTATTCGTCTCTCTCCCTCTCCTTCTGTCTTCCTATCCGAAACATTCAAGAAGCTAATCTTTTTCAATGAAGATCATCCCAAATACTGAAAGGTAGAAAAAGGACAGATGTCATTCTCTGATCTTAGTTGAATCTATAAGTTAGTAACAAAACCAGGAAACAAATGTTGATTTGTGGAATTTTAAAATTAATGCCAACAGCCCTTAGGTCGAAATGGGACTTGAAATTAAAACTGCCACATATGTAGAGAATAGCAATAATGCAATCATTACTGATTAGAGACTAGAGGAGAGCTCAGAGAAATATTCATTGCCTTAAAATCCTTATGTCATTAAGAAAAGAATGAAAATGAATGAAGCCTCTAACTCATTCTTAGAAAGGACAATCAGAAAACCTGATGGAAAGCAGAATGGGGAAATTATTAAAGAGTAGAGGCTGGGTGCGGTGGCTCACGCCTGTAATCCCAGCACTTTGGGAGACCGAGGCGGGTGGATCACGAGGTCAGGATATCGAGACCATTCTGGCTAACACAGTGAAACCCCATCTCCATTAAAAATACAAAAAATTAACCAGGCGTGGTGGCGGGCACCTGTAGTCCCAGCTACTCCTGAGGCTGAGGCAGGAGAATGGCATGAACTGGGAAGGCGGAGCTTGCAGCAAACCAAAATTGCACCACTGTACTCCAGAATGGAGACAGTGAGACTAGGTCTCAAAAACAATGACAAATTAAAAATTAACAAAAAAAGATATACAAGTAGGAATCAGTAAGTTAGAATAGAAAGGGCTAAATCTCCAGTACAGTAAAGCATCTGTAGAAACATTCCTTTAAACTGGGCTTTGAGTACCTTGCTACTGATGATTGAGTATGGAAGAGGATAACATTCTTATTTTCTCCTGTGTTTTGGGTGGCGGGCAGTAGGTTTTGAAAGTGACTCCTTCACACTCACTTGGGGGTTTCAGGGAATATGTACTTTCTATGTACAGTTTGTTTCTAAATCTTTTATTTTTTTTCTTTGTGCAAAAATACTGACTGATTAAAAAACACTTTTTTATTAGTGTTAACAAAAGCATGTTACTACACATTTTATATCTTAGGCTTTTAACAGCATTATGGCAGGGCTTTACTCTTTTAAAGAGCTCTTAGAAGTTCAAAAAGAGTACCATGTAAAATATGGGAGAAGTGGCCAGGCATGGTGGCTCACCCCTAAAATCCCAGCACTTTGGGAGGCTGAGTTGGCTGGATCACCTGAGGTCAGGAGTTTGAGACCAGCTTGGGCAACATGGTGAAGCCCCATCTCTACTAAAAATATAAAAAATTAGCTGGGCTTGGTGGCAGGCACCTGTAATCCCAGCTTCTGGGGAGGCTGAGGCATGGGAATCGCTTGAACCAGGGAAGTGGAGGTGGCAGTGAGCCGAGATCACGCCATCCCACTCCAGCCTGGGTAACAGAGTGAGACTCCATCTCAAAGAAATAAAACCTCAATGAGCTTCTTAAGGAAACAGACACCAACACTTACCTGCAATTAGAAGTTAACCAGAAGCTTTCAAAAACATATTACCTGACAAGGAAGTCAAGAAAAAGAGGAAAATTATGTATGTGATCCCTAATAGTAAAATATATCAAAATCAAGGTAAAATTAGAAATAGAGGCATTTTCTAAATTAAATTCAAAGCTGCCAGATTAAAAGGACAATATCAATATAATACAATCTCTTTTCCATTAATGTTTAAA
>NW_020265752.1:0-1837 GCF_003255815.1 Theropithecus gelada | reverse complement strand
TATTCACAATAGCAAAGACTTGGAATCAACCCAAATGTCCATCAGTGGCAGATTGGATTAAGAAAATGTGGCACATATACACCATGGAATACTATGCAGCCATAAAAAAGGATGAGTTTGTGTCCTTTGTAGGGACATGGATGCAGCTGGAATCCATCATTCTTAGCAAACTATCACAAGAAGAGAAAACCAAACACCGCATGTTCTCACTCATAGGTGGGAACTGAACAATGAGATAACTTGGACTCAGGAAGGGGAACATCACACACCGGGGCCTATCATGGGGAGGGGGGAGGGGGGAGGGATTGCATTGGGAGTTATGCCTGATGTAAGTGACTAGTTGATGGGTGCGGCACACCAACAAGGCACAAGTATACATAGGTATCAAACCTGCACGTTATGCACATGTACCCTACAACTTACAGTATAATAATAATAAATAAATTAAAATAATAATAATAATAAAAATAAAATAATTTTATTTATTTTTAGAAACTTTTTGGTTTGTTAACTTTGTACAATTTTTAGGCTCCAATTTGTTTTGTTCTTATCTTTATTATATTTTACAATTAGTTTATTATTGCTTTTGTAGTTTCTAGTGGTGTATCTTTATGCTGTTTATGTGAAATCTTTCGACATTTTTGATGTAACAATTCATTGATCTAAACTTTTATCTTACCCTGCATTTGCTGTATCCCATAGGTTTTGAATGCTGTGTTTCTATTTTCATTTGTTTCATAAAATGTTTGATTTGCTTTTTAACTTCCTTCTTGATCCAGTGGTTGTTCAGGGGCATGATATATAATTTTCATGTATTTGTTTTTTCTGAAGTTTATCCTATTATGGATTTCTAGTTTTACTCTACTATGGTCTGAGAAGATATGTGATATAAATTTGATTTTCTTAACTTTGTGAAGACTTGTTTTGTTTTCTTAAAGGTGGTCTATCCTGTAGAATGTTTCATGTGTTGATGAAAATAATATGTTTTCTGTAGTTGCTTTATAAAGTGCTCTGTAAATATCTGTAAGGTCCATTTTGTTTAATATGCACTTTAACTATCATGTTTCTCTGTTCATTTTTTCTGTCTTAATAATCTGTCCAATGCTGAATGTGTGCTGTTTAAGTCCCTAAATATTATTGTACTGGCATTTATTTTTCACTTCATATTTGGTAATATTTGCTTTCCATTTGGGGGCTCTAGTGTTAGACACATATATATTTACAGTTTTTATATCTTTCTGCTGAATTTTGTTATTATATAATGACTTTTTTTCTCTCATATTTTTTGACTTAAAGAGTTTTTTTCTTTTTTTGTTAAATTTATTTATTCTTATTATACTTTAAGTTGTAGGGTACATGTGCATAACGTGCACGTTTGTTACATATGTATACTTGTGCCATGTTGTTGTGCTGAACCCATCAACTCGTCATTTACATCAGGTATAACTCCCAATGCAATCCCTCCCCCCCCCCCCCTCCCCNTTCTTATTATACTTTAAGTTGTAGGGTACATGTGCATAACGTGCACGTTTGTTACATATGTATACTTGTGCCATGTTGTTGTGCTGAACCCATCAACTCGTCATTTACATCAGGTATAACTCCCAATGCAATCCCTCCCCCCCTCACCCTCCCCATGATAGACCCCAGTGTGTGATGTTCCCCTTCCTGAGTCCAAGTGATCTCATTGTTGAGTTCCCACCTATGAGTGAGAACATGCGGTGTTTCCTTTTCTGTTATTGTGATAGTTTGCTAAGAATGATGGTTTACAGCTGCATCCAAGTCTTTACAAGGACACAAACTCATCCTTTTTTATGGCTGCATAGTATTCCATGGT
>NW_020265751.1:0-1838 GCF_003255815.1 Theropithecus gelada | reverse complement strand
TTTGTTATCGGAGGATATTTCCTTTCGCCCTATAGTCTTCAAAGGGATCCGAAATATCTGTTCTCAGATTCCACAGAAATAAGGCTACCGAAGAGATCCACGGAATACAGATGTAACACTGTGAGATAAATTAACGGAAAACTAAGCAGTTTCTCAAAAAGCTTCTTTCCAGATTTCATCTGAGGATATTTCCTTTTTCACCATAGCCCTCTATGGGCTTCCAAATATCACTTTGCCAATTCCACAAGAACTGTGTTAGCGAAAGGCTTCTTGAGGGGAAAGCTGTAACTCTGTGAGATGATTTCACAGAACAGAAAGAAGTTTCTCAGATACCTTCTTTCTCTTTGTTATCGGAGGATTTTCCATTGGCCCTATAGTCTTCAAATGGATACAAAATATGGTTTCTCAGATTCCACAGAAATAAGGGTACCAAAGAGATCCACAAAATACAGACGTAACTCTGTGAGATGAATTAACAGAACACTAAGCCCTTTCTCAGAAAGCGAATTTCCAGATTTCATCTGAGGATATTTCCTTTTTCACCATAGCCCTCTATGGGCATCCAAATATCACCTTGCCAATTCCACAAGATCTGTGTTACTGAAAGGCTACTTGAGGGGAAAGCTGTAACTCTGTGAGATGATTTCACAGAACACAAAGAAGTTTCTCAGAAAGCTTCTTTCTCTTTGTTATTGGAGGATATTTCCTTTGGCCCTATATTCTTCAAAGGGATCCGAAATATCTGTTCTGAGTTTCCACAGAAATAAGGTTAGCAAAGTAATCCACGAAATACAGATGTAACTCTATGAGATGAATAAACAGAACACTAAGCAGTTTCTCAGAGAACTTCTTTCCAGACTTCATCTCAGGATATTTCCTTTTTGACCATATCCCTCTATGGGCTTCCAAATATCACTTTGCCAATTCCCTAAGAACTGTCTTAGCGAAAGGCTTCTTGAGGAAAAAGCTGTAACTCTGTGAGATCATTTCACAGAACACAAAGAAGTTTCTCAGAAAGCTTCTTTCTCTTTGTTATCGGAGGATATTTCCTTTGGCCCTACAGACTTCTAAGGGATCCGAAATATCTGTTTTCAATTCCACAGAAATAAAGCTAGCCAAGAGATCCATGAAATACAGGGGTAACTCTGTGAGATGAATTAAGGGAACACTAAGCAGTTTCTCAGAGAGCTTCTTTCCAGATTTCATCTGAGGATATTTCCTTTTTTANAAGGCTTCTTGAGGAAAAAGCTGTAACTCTGTGAGATCATTTCACAGAACACAAAGAAGTTTCTCAGAAAGCTTCTTTCTCTTTGTTATCGGAGGATATTTCCTTTGGCCCTACAGACTTCTAAGGGATCCGAAATATCTGTTTTCAATTCCACAGAAATAAAGCTAGCCAAGAGATCCACGAAATACAGGGGTAACTCTGTGAGATGAATTAAGGGAACACTAAGCAGTTTCTCAGAGAGCTTCTTTCCAGATTTCATCTGAGGATATTTCCTCATTCACCATAGCCCTCTATGGGCTTCCAAATATCACTTTGCCAATCCCAGAAGAACTGTCTTAGCGAAAGGCTTCTGGAGGGGAAAGCTGTAACTCNAAGGCTTCTTGAGGAAAAAGCTGTAACTCTGTGAGATCATTTCACAGAACACAAAGAAGTTTCTCAGAAAGCTTCTTTCTCTTTGTTATCGGAGGATATTTCCTTTGGCCCTACAGACTTCTAAGGGATCCGAAATATCTGTTTTCAATTCCACAGAAATAAAGCTAGCCAAGAGATCCACGAAATACAGTGGTAACTCTGTGAGATGAATTAAGGGAACACTAAGCAGTTTCTCAGA
>NW_020265750.1:0-1836 GCF_003255815.1 Theropithecus gelada | reverse complement strand
TGTAGAGACGGGGTTTCACCATGTTAGCCAGGATGGTCTCGATCTCCTGACCTCGTGATCCGCCCGCCTCGGCCTCCCAAAGTGCTGGGATTACAGGCTTGAGCCACCGCGCCCGGCCGTCTTTTTTTTTTTTTGAGACAGAGTCTCGCTCTGTCACCCAGGCTGGAGTGCAGTGGCATGATCTCGGCTTGATCCCAGGTTCATGCCATTCTCCTGCCTCAGCCTCCTGCATAGCTGGACTACAGGCACCTGCCACCACACTTGGCTAATATTTTGTTTTTTTTTTTTTTTTTTTTTGAGACGGAGTCTCGCTCTGTAGCCCAGGCTGGAGTGCAGTGGCCGGATCTCAGCTCACTGCAAGCTCCGCCTCCCGGGTTTACACCATTCTCCCACCTCCGCCTCCCGAGTAGCTGGGACTACAGGCGCCCGCCACCTCGCCTGGCTAGTTTTTTGTATTTTTTAGTAGAGATGGGGTTTCACCATGTTAGCCAGGATGGTCTCGATCTCCTGACCTTGTGATCCACCCGTCTCGGCCTCCCAAAGTGCTGGGATTACAGGTTTGAGCCACCGCGCCCGGCTTTTTTGTATTTTTTAGTAGAGATGGGGTTTCACCATGTTAGCCAGGATGGTGTCGATCTCCTGACCTAATGATCTGCCTGCCTCGGCCTTCCAATGTGCTGGGATTACAGGCGTGAGACACCGCGTGCAGCCCGGCCACCAATATTTCAATGTAGGTTCTTTGTATTTTCCATAAGTGTCAGCTGGCTGAGAAATAAAGAGAAAGAGTACAAAGAGAGGAATTTTACAGCTGGGCCGCCAGGGGTGACATCACATATTGGTAGGACCGTGATGCCCACCTGAGCCTTAAACCAGCAAGATTTTATTAAGGGTTTCAAAAGGGAAGGGGGTATAAGAACAGGGAGTAGATCACATGCTTCAAAAGGCAAAAAGCGGAACAAAGACCACATGCTTCTGAGGGAACAGGACAAAAGGGCAAAACCGAACTACTAAGGGTCTATGTTCAGCGGTGCACGTATTGTCTTGATAAACATCTCAAACAACAGAAAACAGGGTTCGAGAGCAGAGAACTGGTCTGACCACAAATGTACCAGGGTGGGGTTTCTCAACCCTAGTAAGCCTGAGGGTACTGCAGGAGACCAGGGCATATCTCAGTCCTCATCACAACCACATAGACGGACATTCCCAGAGTGGCCATTTGTAGACCTCTGCCAAGGAATGCATTTCTTTCCCAGGGTATTAATATTAATATTCCTTGCTAGGAAAAGAACGTAGCGATATCTTCCCGACTTGCACGTCCGTTTATAGGCTCTCTGCAGGAAGAAAAATATGGCTTTTTTTGCCCCGACCCCACAGGCAGTCAGACCTTATGGCTGTCTTCCCTCGTTCTCTAAAATCGCTGTTATTCTGTTCTTTTTCAAGGTGCACTGATTTCATATTGTTCAAACACACGTTTTACAACAGTTAACACAATTATCACTGTGGTCCTGAGGTGACGTACATCCTCAGCTTACGAAGATAACAGGATTAAGAGATTAAAGTGGCCGGGCGCGGTGGCTCAAGCCTGTAATCCCAGCACTTTGGGAGGCCAAGGCGGGTGGATCACGAGGTCAGGAGATCGAGACTATCCTGGCTAACACGGTGAAACCCCGTCTCTACTAAAAATACAAAAAACTAGCCGGGTGTGGTGGCGGGCGCCTGTAGTCTCAGCTACTTGGGAGGCTGAGGCGGGAGAATGGCGTGAACCCAGGAGGCGGAGCTTGCAGTGAGCCGAGATCACGCCACTGCACTCCAGCCTGGGAGACACAGCGAGACTCC
>NW_020265749.1:6155-8124 GCF_003255815.1 Theropithecus gelada | reverse complement strand
TCGCGGCGACCCCTGCCCAGGAGGGAATCGAGAGTTCGGTTCCAACATTTGGTGCGTTGGCCGGGAAGTGGGGTCGTCCGAGGACCCCCGACCCATCCGGCGGAGACCCATCTGGCCCGGGCCACCGTCCGCCGACTGGACGAACGAACTCTGTCAGGTACTCTCGTTTCGTTCTGTTTGTTTTGTTTCGTTCTGTTTGTTTTGCCGGCTAATTCTGAGGAGTACTCCGTCTGAATAATTAAGTGGAGAAGGGGGACAGACGTGTCCGGCACCTTCTCACTTACGCCCCGGGGATGCCCTGGCGGTAGACTGGAAGAAGGCTGACGACTCCGTCAGCCTCCTCGAATCTGTAGGCAGGGTGCCGTCGCCCCTGCCATCCGAATATTTTGTGAAACTGTGGCGCCACTCTCTGGCCGCGCGGCTTCTTCTCATTTGTTTGGTCCTTTTGTATGTTGCTTTCATTTTGTCCTTGTGTGTGAAAGAATCTCTAGATAGAACTATGGGACAGACGTTGACGACCCCTTTAACTCTGACTCTGACTCACTTCCCTGACGTTCGGGCTCGAGCCCACCACCTCTCTGTAGAAGTCCGTAAGGGACGATGGAAAACATTCTGCTCGTCCGAATGGCCAACCCTCCAGGTAGAGTGGCCACGGGACGGAACATTTAACCTCTCAATTATCCTACAGGTCAAAGCAAAAGTGATGGATCCTGGGCCACTCGGACACCCAGACCAGGTGGCCTACATAATTACTTGGGAAAATCTGGTCCGAAACCCTCCTTTTTGGGTGAAACCCTTCCTCCATTCCCCTTCCCCATCCCAATCTACCCTCCTTGCCTTAGAGGCCCCAAAGAACCGGAATTCAGATCCGCAAAAGCCGGTTCTCCCAGATAAGCCCCAGAGGGACCTCCTCCTTCTTGACCCCCTGCCTCCTGCACCTGAAAACCCCCTCCTGAGACCTCCGCCTTACGCTTCCCCCTCGGCCCCTACCCTTTCCCCAGCTTCCCCCACGGTCCCTACCCTGTCCCCAACTTCCCCCTCGGCTCCCTCCATGTCTCCCTCTCCGGTCCCACCCGAACTCACCCCTCAAGCTCTGCCAGCAACACCTCGCCTCCGCCTGCGGCGGACTGAGGACCCAGATGGCTCTCCCACTTGGCGATCCTCCCTTTTTCCCCTCCGCACCGTCAATCGTACAGTCCAATACTGGCCTTTCTCTGCCTCTGACCTCTACAACTGGAAGACCCATAACCCTTCCTTTTCCCAAGACCCTCAGGCCCTAACCTCGTTAATAGAATCCATTCTCCTCACCCACCAGCCCACCTGGGATGATTGCCAGCAGCTCTTGCAGGTCCTCCTAACCACTGAAGAGAGGCAGCGAGTCCTCCTGGAGGCCCGCAAAAATGTGCCAGGACCAGGGGGCCTCCCAACCCAACTCCCCAATGAAATAGACGAGGGATTTCCCCTCACCCGCCCGGACTGGGACTATGAAACGGCACCAGGTAGGGAGAGTCTCCGAATCTATCGCCAGGCTCTGTTGGCGGGTCTCAAAGGGGCAGGAAAACGCCCCACAAATTTGGCCAAGGTAAGAACTATAACTCAGGAAAGGGACGAAAGCCCAGCAGCCTTCATGGAAAGGCTACTGGAAGGGTTCCGAATGTATACCCCATTCGACCCAGAGGCCCTAGAACATAAGGCCACCATAGCTATGGCGTTCATAGACCAAGCTGCATTAGATATCAGAGGGAAACTCCAGAGGCTGGATGGGATCCAGACCTATGGATTACAGGAATTGGTTAGGGAGGCAGAAAAAGTATATAATAAGAGAGAAGGCCGGGCGCGGTGGCTCACGCCTGTAATCCCAGCACTTTGGGAGGCCGAGACGGGCGGATCACGAGGTCAGGAGATCGAGACCATCCTGGCTAACACGGTGAAACCCCGTCTCTACTAAAAAATACAAAAAACTAGCCGG
>NW_020265749.1:0-6055 GCF_003255815.1 Theropithecus gelada | reverse complement strand
AAAAAAAAAAAAAATAAAAAAAAAAAAAATAAAAGAGAGAAACCCCTGAGGAAAGGGAAGCCAGGTTAGCGAAGGAACAGGAGGAGCGAGAGGATCGTAGAGATCGAAAGAGGGATAAGCATTTAACAAAAATCCTGGCGGCAATAGTAAAAGAGAAAGGACCAGGGAGAGAGGGAGAAAAGCGAAGGCGGCCAAAAGTAGAAAAAGACCAGTGTGCCTACTGCAAAGAACGAGGACATTGGATCAAAGATTGCCCCAAGCGTCCCAAAGATCAAAAGAAACCTGCCACTGTCCTCACCCTAGGTGAAGATAGCGAATAGGGGAGTCAAGGCTCTGGAGCCCCCCCCCGAGCCCCGGCTAACTCTCTCTGTAGGGGGGCAACCCACCACCTTCTTGGTGGACACTGGCGCCCAACATTCAGTTTTGACAAAGGCAGACGGGCCCCTGTCTTCCCGCACATCCTGGGTCCAGGGGGCAACAGGGGGAAAATAGCACAAGTGGACTAACCACCGGACAGTTAATCTTGGACAAGGAATGGTGACACATTCCTTCTTGGTGGTACCTGAATGCCCCTACCCCCTCCTAGGGCGAGATCTTCTGACCAAGCTCGGAGCCCAAATCCACTTCTCCGAGACTGGGGCCCAGGTATTAAATCAGGACGGTCAGTCCATCCAAATTTTAACTGTGTCTCTGCAAGATGAGCATCGGCTTTTCGACGCTCCGGTCATCACTAGCCTCCCCGATGTTTGGTTGCAAGACTTTCCCCAAGCTTGGGCGGAAACGGGAGGACTCGGGCTAGCTAAGTATCAAGCCCCAATCATAACTGATCTAAAGCCCACAGCGGTGCCCGTGTCTATCAAGCAATATCCCATGAGCCGAGAGGCTCATATAGGAATTCAACAGCACATTAACAAATTTCTAGAACTCGGAGTGTTGCGACCTTGTCGCTCGCCCTGGAACACTCCTCTTCTGCCAGTAAAAAAGCCCGGTACTCAGGATTACAGGCCTGTCCAAGACCTGAGAGAAATTAACAAAAGAACCATGGACATCCATCCCACGGTCCCCAATCCTTACAACTTACTCAGCACCTTAAAACCAGGCTATAACTGGTATACAGTATTAGATTTAAAAGATGCTTTCTTCTGTCTGCCTCTGGCCCCCCAAAGCCAAGAACTCTTTGCCTTTGAGTGAAAAGATCCTGAGAAAGGAATTTCGGGCCAATTGACCTGGACCCGGCTTCCCCAAGGATTCAAGAACTCTCCCACTCTCTTCGATGAGGCTCTTCATCGAGACCTGACCGACTTCCGGACCCAAAATCCAGAAGTGACCTTACTCCAATATGTAGATGACCTCCTCCTGGCTGCCCCTACAAAGGAAACCTGCATACAAGGTACCAGGCATCTACTCCAAGAACTGGGTGAAAAAGGATACCGGGCATCTGCCAAGAAGGCACAGCTCTGCCAGACCAAGGTAACATATCTGGGGTATATCCTGAGTGAAAGGAAAAGGTGGCTCACCCCTGGGCGCATAGAGACAGTGGCTTGCCTTCCACCACCACGAAGTCCCAGGGAGGTACGTGAATTCTTGGGAACTGCTGGGTTCTGTCGCTTGTGGATACCCGGTTTTGCTGAATTGGCCGCCCCCCTTTACGCACTCACCAAGGAAAGCACCCCTTTCACCTGGCAGACAGAGCATCAATTGGCTTTTGAGGCACTAAAAAAGGCACTCTTGTCTGCCCCAGCCCTTGGGTTACCGGACACCTCAAAGCCCTTTACCCTCTTCCTGGACGAAAGGCAAGGGATTGCCAAAGGAGTCCTGACCCAAAAATTGGGGCCTTGGAAAAGACCGGTAGCATACCTGTCCAACAAACTGGACCCTGTGGCGGCCGGCTGGCCCCCATGTCTTCGTATCATGGCAGCCACCGCTATGCTGGTCAAAGACTCTGCTAAGTTAACCCTTGGGCAGCCACTGACTGTTATTACCCCACATACTCTAGAGGCCATAGTGCGGCAGCCCCCGGACCGGTGGATAACCAACGCACGCCTAACCCACTACCAGGCCCTCTTACTGGACACGGACCACGTCCAGTTTGGCCCTCCGGTCACCCTAAACCCTGCTACGCTGCTGCCGGTACCAGAAGACCAACCAAGCCCACACGATTGCCGGCAAGTACTGGCTGAGACCCATGGAACACGAGAAGACCTTAAAGACCAAGAGCTCCCAGACGCGGATCACACCTGGTACACAGACGGCAGCAGTTACCTTGACTCAGGTACTCGGAGGGCGGGAGCAGCGGTAGTAGACGGACACAATACCATTTGGGCACAATCACTACCTCCTGGCACGTCTGCACAGAAGGCTGAGTTAATAGCACTAACCAAGGCCCTAGAGCTGTCCAAGAAAAAGAAAACTAACATTTATACTGATAGCCGATATGCCTTTGCAACGGCTCATACTCATGGAAGTATCTATGAAAGAAGAGGTCTCCTAACCTCAGAAGGAAAGGAAATCAAGAACAAAGCTGAAATAATTGCCTTATTAAAGGCCCTTTTTCTTCCTCAAGAAGTGTCTATAATTCACTGCCCCGGGCATCAGAAAAGACAGGATCCAGTCGCAGTAGGAAACAGACAGGCTGACCAAGAGGCCAGGCAAGCCGCCATGGCGGAAGTACTGACCCTAGCCACAGAACCTGACAACACCAGCCACATAACTATTGAACATACTTATACCTCCGAAGACCAGGAAGAAGCAAGAGCCATAGGGGCTACAGAAAACAAAGACACTAGAAACTGGGAAAAAGAAGGAAAAATAGTCCTTCCCCAAAAGGAAGCCCTGGCAATGATCCAGCAGATGCATGCCTGGACACACTTGGGTAATCGAAAGCTAAAATTGTTAATTAAAAAAACTGACTTTCTAATCCCAAGGGCAAGTACACTCATAGAGCAAGTGACATCTGCCTGTAAGGTCTGTCAGCAGGTAAACGCTGGGGCTACCCGAGTGCCAGCAGGGAAACGGACTCGTGGTAACCGCCCGGGAGTCTATTGGGAAATAGACTTCACTGAAGTAAAACCTCACTATGCTGGATATAAGTACTCACTGGTGTTTATAAATACCTTTTCAGGATGGGTAGAAGCCTACCCCACCCGGCAAGAAATGGCACACATAGTAGCCAAAAAAATTTTGAAAAAAATCTTTCCTAGATTTGGACTTCCCAAGGTAATTGGGTCAGACAACGGGCCGGCCTTCGTTTCTCAGGTAAGTCAGGGGCTCGCCAGGATATTGGGGATTAATTGGAAATTATATTGTGCCTATAGACCCCAGAGCTCAGGACAGGTAAAAAAAATAAATAGAACAATAAAAGAGACCCTTACTAAATTGACCTTAGAGACTGGTTTAAAAGATTGGAGACGCCTCCTATCCTTAGCTCTGTTAAGGGCCCGAAATACGCCTAACCGTTTTGGGCTCACTCCATGTGAAATCCTCTACGGAGGACCTCCCCCTTTGTCAACCTTGCTTAACTCCTTCTCCCCCTCCGATCCTAAGACTGACCTACAGGCCCGGCTAAAAGGACTCCAAGCAGTACAGGCCCAAATCTGGGCCCCCTTGGCAGAACTGTACTAACCAGGACATCCACAGACCAGTCACCCCTTCCAGGTGGGAGACTCTGTCTACGTTAGACGGCACCGCACTCAAGGACTAGAGCCTCGGTGGAAAGGACCCTACATCGTTCTCCTGACCACGCCCACAGCCATAAAGGTTGACGGAATCTCCACTTGGATCCACGCATCCCACGTCAAGGCTTCTCCAGAGACGCCCGGACCAACACCACCTGAGATATGGAGACTCCGACGCTCCGAAAACCCGCTCAAGATAAGACTCTCTCATATCTAACTCTCTGCTTATTGTTTGCCCTTCTTCCCTGCGCCGTCTCTAGTATAGCTTTTGACGCTAACCCCCACCGGCCATTTAGCCTGACCTGGCAGATAATTAATTTTAATAATCAAGAGGTCTTAAATGAGACCTCCGAGAATGCTCCTATAGGGACTTGGTTTCCAGACCTCTATTTCAACCTAGAAAAAATAGCAGGAAAGATAAAAGACACAGGCCCCCGGTTTACTGGTCCCACAGGAGTCCTATTAGGGACTCCTCAGGATGGACAAGAATGGAAAAGACAGGCTAGAAGGGTATCCATCAGCCGGAATGGGTTTTATGCCTGTCCCGGATTCAGGACAGGACAAATGAAAAAAACTTGTGGAGATCTGACTCACTTATATTGCAAAAGCTGGTCCTGTGTGACTACTAATGATGAAAAGTGGAAATGGGCCACAAAACCTTGGTACATAACCATGTCCTTTGTCCAGCCCTGTACCACAACCCGATATTCGGAAAATTGCAACCTGGTCCGCATCAAGTTTAAAGATGCAGCAAAATCTGATAACAGATGGATAACAACAGGGTTAATATGGGGCCTCTATTTATACCAGCACAACCCGCCTAAAATTCCCCTCCAAATCAGACTATTGGTCAATCCGGACACTGCCCCTGTTATAGTAGGGCCAAACCAGGTCTTATTAGAAGCTAGAAAGCCCCCGGTTCCCATATCTGAGAAGCCCCAATTAAAGGCTCCCCAAAGTACTTCCCCACCCTTGATCTCCGCCTCCTCTGAATACGCATCCTCAACTCAAGACATCACCCGATGGGCCCCTAACCCGGAAATAGAAAACAGGCTCCTGAATCTCATAAAAGGTTCCTATCTTGCCTTAAATCAGACAAGGCCAGAATTCACCTCCTCTTGCTGGTTATGCCTAGCAACAAGTCCTCCTTATTACGAAGGCATCGCCTCCACTGCTAAGTTCATCAATTCCACTAATCCTACTGGATGCGCGTGGGAACAACGCAATAAACTGACCCTGGCTGAAGTTTCTGGGTCAGGAACTTGCATAGGCCAAGTACCCCCTAGTCATCAGCATCTCTGTAATGTAACCCTGGCAGTACCCAGTTCCAATCACTACTTGGTCCCCTCTGAGGTGGACTGGTGGGCGTGCGACACTGGGCTCACCCCCTGTATATCCACAGCTGTTTTTAACAGCGGCACCCACTACTGCGTGTTGGTACAAGTTGTTCCCCGAGTCTACTATCATTCTGGAGACTCTTTTGATCTTCGGTATGAACAAAAAACTCATATAAGACCTAAAAGAGAACCTATCTCCCTCACCCTCGCTGTCATGTTAAGAATTGGGGTAGCGGCTGGAGTTGGGACCGGGACGGCGGCCCTGGTACATGGTAAATACCATCTGCACCAACTTAGAGAAGCCATAGATGAGGACCTTAGAGCCATAGAACACTCCATCACAAAACTTGAAGAGTCTTTAACTTCCCTGTCGGAAGTTGTGTTACAAAACCGACAAGGACTAGAAATTGTCTTTCTGAAAGAGGGCGGGCTCTGTGCAGCCCTGAAAGAGCAATGTTGTTTTTATGCAGATCATTCAGGAATAGTTAAAGATTCTATGGCAAAACTAAAAGAAAAATTAGACAAGAAAAAAAAAAGAAAAAAATCTCAGCAAAATTGGTTTAAAAATTGGTACAATCGATCCCCTTGGTTTAGCACCCTAATCTCCACCATCTTAGGACCCCTCATCCTACTCACACTCATCCTGACTTTCGGGCCGTGCATACTCAACCGCTTACTCACCCTTATTAAAAATAGATTAAACATAGTACATGCTATGGTTCTAACCCAACAATACCAGACCCTTAGGACTGAAGAAGAGGCTCAAGATTGAGCCTCTGACACAAAAAGAGGAGGAAATGAAACTAGGCCTCACAAAACCTAAAAAGTTAGCACCAGGTGGCCCTAGATAGGGTCCCACCCTGCCTCGATAGGGTCCCATCCTGATAGGGTCCCACCCTGCCAATTCCCGGAAACAACCTCATGAGGTCCCACCCTGCCAATTCCAGGGGTCTCACCCTGCCTGGAAGTTCCCGGAATCAACAACTCCAGGAAAGAGCCTCATAAGGTCCTGCTCTAACCAATTAAACCAAGACCCCTTGCTCA
>NW_020265748.1:0-1836 GCF_003255815.1 Theropithecus gelada | reverse complement strand
CGGTAGATCACAGACTGCTGTGCTATCAATGAGGGAGGCTCCGTGGGCGTGGGACCCTCCCGGCCAGGTGTGGGATATGATCTCCTGGTGTGCCTGTTTGCTTAAAGCGCAGTATTGGGGTGGGAGTTACCCGATTTTCCAGGTGTTGTGTGTCTCAGTTCCCCTGGCTGGGAAAAGGGATTCCCTTCCCCCTTGTGCTTCCCCGGAGAGGCGATGCCTCGCCCTGCTTCAGCTCTCGCTGGTCGGGCTGCAGCAGCTGACCAGCACCGATCATCCGGCACTCCCCAGTGAGATGAACCCAGTACCTCAGTTGAAAATGCAGAAATCACCGGTCTTCTGTGTCGCTGGTGCTGGGAGTTGGAGACTGGAGCTGTTCCTATTCGGCCATCTTGCTCCCCCCCCCCGTCTGTTTTGATCGATTTCTGCATTTTCAACTGAGGTACTGGGTTCATCTCACTAGGGAGTGCCGGACAATCGGTGCTGGTCAGCTGCTGCAGCCCGACCAGCGAGAGCTGAAGCAGCGTGAGGCATCACCTCACCTGCGAAGCACAAGGGGAAAGGGAATCCCTTTTCCCAGCCAGGGGAACTGAGACACACAACACCTGGAAAATCGGGTAACTCCCACCCCAATACTGCGCTTTAAGCAAACAGGCAAAACAGGAGATTATATCCCACATCTGGCCGGGTGGGCCCCACGCCCACGGAGCATCCCTCATTGCTAGTACAGCAGTCTGCGATCTAACCGCAAGGCAGCAGCGAGGCTGGGGTAGGGGCACCCGCCATTGCTGAGGCTTAAGTAGGTAAACAAAGCTGCTGGGAAGCTGGAACTAGGTGGAGCTCACAGCAGCTCAAGGAAACCTGCCTGTCTCTGTAGAATCCACCTCTGGGGACAGGGCACAGATAACAACAAAAGCAGCAGAAACCTCTGCAGATGCAAACGACTCTGTCTGACAGCTTTGAAGAGAGCAGTGGATCTCCCAACACGGAGGTTGAGATCTGAGAAGGGACAGACTGCCTGCTCAAGTAGGTCCCTGACCCCTGAGTAGCCTAACTGGGAGACATTCCCCACTAGGGGCAGTCTGACAACCCACACCTCACAGGGTGGACTACACCACTGAGAGGAAGCCTCCAAAGCAAGAATCACACAGGTACACTCGCTGTTCAGAAATATTCTATCTTCTATCTTCTGCAGTTTCTGCTGCTGACACCCAGGCAAACAGAGTCTGGAGTGGACTTCAAGCAATCTCCAACAGACCTACAGCTGAGGGTCCTGACTGCTAGAAGGAAAACTATCAGACAGGAAGGACACCTACACCAAAACCCCATCAGTACGTCACCATCATCATCAAAGACCAGCGGCAGATAAAACCATAACGATGGGGAAAAAGCAGGGCAGAAAAGCTGGAAATTCAAAAAATAAGAGCACATCTCCCCCGGCAAAGGAGCACAGGTCATCGCCAGCAACGGATTAAAGCTGGACGGAGAATGACTTTGATGAGATGAGAGAATAAGGCTTCAGTCCATCAAACTTCTCAGAGGTAAAGGAGGAATTACGTACCCAGCGCAAAGAAACTAAAAATCTTGGAAAAAAAAAGTGGAATAATTGATGGCTAGAGTAATTAATGCAGAGAAGGTCATAAACGAAATGAAAGAGATGAAAACCATGACACGAGAAATACGTGACAAATGCACAAGCTTCAGTAACTGACTCGTTCAACTGGAAGAAAGAGTATCAGCGATTGAGGATCAAATGAACGAAATGAAGCGAGAAGAGAAACCAAAAGAAAAGAGAAGAAAAAGAAATGAACAAAGCCTGCAAGAAGTATGGGATTATGT
>NW_020265747.1:0-1837 GCF_003255815.1 Theropithecus gelada | reverse complement strand
AAATGAAATGAAATGAAATGAAATGAAATGAAATGAAATGAAATGAAGATACAAAAATTAGCCGGGTGTGGTGGCATGCACCTGTAATCCCAGTTACTCTGCAGGCTGAGGCAGGAAAATTGCTTGAACCCGGGAGATGGAGATTGTACCATTGCACTCCAGCCTGGGCAATGGAGCAAGACTGTTTAAAAAAAAATAAAGTAAAATAAAAGAACAAGAGGCAGGAAAACCAGGCAAGTTTCCTTATCAAAATACAACCGATGGCATAAACATTTCTGGATAGCCTGACCCTTCTGATGTTGATTTATCTGCTTAAACTCTTCTAGGTTTCCAGATGTCTGTCTCACTGTCTCCTGCAATGACTACCTTGCTGAAAGCATGCGCCACACAAGGCTTCATGATCTTACCTCCTCTGCCTACTCCCCTCCTCCCCAACTCCCACCAAATAGGCTGATCCTTGACTGTTCCCTGCTTGTGCTGAGCTGTTTCGGGTTTCTGTGCTGGAATATCCTTCCTCTTCTCTGCCAGGTGAATGCATCATCTCCAAGGTTGGCTCAAACATCTCTTCCTGAGAAGTCTTCCTAGATGTGTGAAGGTTGGAGAAGATTCTTCCCCAGGTACACGAGGGAAGCACAACCCCTTCTGGAACCCTCAGTCTCTTCTAGTTCCCCTCAGG
The DNA here is from genome assembly GCF_003255815.1 of Theropithecus gelada. Classification (NCBI taxonomy): domain Eukaryota; kingdom Metazoa; phylum Chordata; class Mammalia; order Primates; family Cercopithecidae; genus Theropithecus; species Theropithecus gelada. Next base: position 1,161 of record NW_020265747.1, on the reverse strand, counting down.
ACCTGGCTGCCCAAATGACAGTGGCTTTCCACATGTTTGTCACCTGGAAAAGAAGCTGCTCAGCCATTGGCTGTGAAGGACAGAGGCAGCTTCACTCTCCATGTCGGCAACATTTTGGAAAAGGATTTTCAGGCGTGAGATAAGTCCACAGCCAGTTTCCCAGCCCCATCTGACCTCTGCCCTGGCCTATCCCTCAGTCCAGTACAAGGGGAGGCCTGAAGGTCTTGGTTATACTCTGGTTCCTGCCCCCACCCTCACCCCCACCCCAATGAACCAGGCAGCTTCTAGCTTGTTCTGCACCCTGCACGCTCCCCTGCAGTGACTTAGGGTGCTCGGGGCCTCCACACAGCTGACCTGGCTCAGCCCTTCAGCCCCTCCAGCTCCCTACTAAATACTTTGCCTTCTCATCATTACTCTCAGGCTTCCCTCAGGCTGCTGCTAGGATTCTGGCTGATGGATGGAGGCAGGAGAGAGTGGTGGGAGGCAGAACCTGGAGGACATCAAAAATTAGAGGAGGGAAGGAGGGAATCTGGCTGTGGAGGCGTGGCCAGGTGAGTTTCCCTTGCAGCCTTGCAGCCAGGAGAAAAGTTCCACCCGGAGGGAAGAGAAAGGAGAGCCACAGGACAGTCACCCCCACTTCCTCTTGCGCCTTGCTGGTTCTCATCTCCAAAACGCACCTCTGAGCCTACGCGGTTCGTTGACCCTGACCCTGAGTGTGTTGTTTGATTTGGAACAGGAGGACAGAGGCTTACGTGGGTCATTTGAAGTCAAAGTTCCTAACTCTGCCCCACCTCCTGAACACGGCCTGATTCCTAGTTCCCTCTAGCTCCACCCCCGACCCCTCTGCCCTTGGGGTTTTTCACAATATCCATCATTCCTCTTGACCGGCAGCGCCTTCAGAGGCAGAGAGAAACATCCTGCACCCAGGTCCTCTCTGGCTGTTTATCGTTGTCTATTTTGCATTCTGCATTCAGAACCAAGAGCCTGAAGACGACCCAGGAGCTTCAGCTATGGCTGTCTTCATTATTTTGTCCCTGTTTAGTGTTCTGGTGACAGGCATAGGTGAAGGCGGGGCTGGGAGTGAGAAAGGAGGTGAGAGGGAATGTAAGCTGAACCAGCTTCCCCATTGCCCCTCTATATCTCCCAGTGCCCAGCCTTGGA
>NW_020265746.1:0-1837 GCF_003255815.1 Theropithecus gelada | reverse complement strand
AAATGAAATGAAATGAAATGAAATGAAATGAAATGAAATGAAATGAAGATACAAAAATTAGCCGGGTGTGGTGGCATGCACCTGTAATCCCAGTTACTCTGCAGGCTGAGGCAGGAAAATTGCTTGAACCCGGGAGATGGAGATTGTACCATTGCACTCCAGCCTGGGCAATGGAGCAAGACTGTTTAAAAAAAAATAAAGTAAAATAAAAGAACAAGAGGCAGGAAAACCAGGCAAGTTTCCTTATCAAAATACAACCGATGGCATAAACATTTCTGGATAGCCTGACCCTTCTGATGTTGATTTATCTGCTTAAACTCTTCTAGGTTTCCAGATGTCTGTCTCACTGTCTCCTGCAATGACTACCTTGCTGAAAGCATGCGCCACACAAGGCTTCATGATCTTACCTCCTCTGCCTACTCCCCTCCTCCCCAACTCCCACCAAATAGGCTGATCCTTGACTGTTCCCTGCTTGTGCTGAGCTGTTTCGGGTTTCTGTGCTGGAATATCCTTCCTCTTCTCTGCCAGGTGAATGCATCATCTCCAAGGTTGGCTCGAACATCTCTTCCTGAGAAGTCTTCCTAGATGTGTGAAGGTTGGAGAAGATTCTTCCCCAGGTACACGAGGGAAGCACAACCCCTTCTGGAACCCTCAGTCTCTTCTAGTTCCCCTCAGGACCTGGCTGCCCAAATGACAGTGGCTTTCCACATGTTTGTCACCTGGAAAAGAAGCTGCTCAGCCATTGGCTGTGAAGGACAGAGGCAGCTTCACTCTCCATGTCGGCAACATTTTGGAAAAGGATTTTCAGGCGTAAGATAAGTCCACAGCCAGTTTCCCAGCCCCATCTGACCTCTGCCCTGGCCTATCCCTCAGTCCAGTACAAGGGGAGGCCTGAAGGTCTTGGTTATACTCTGGTTCCTGCCCCCACCCTCACCCCCACCCCAATGAACCAGGCAGCTTCTAGCTTGTTCTGCACCCTGCACGCTCCCCTGCAGTGACTTAGGGTGCTCGGGGCCTCCACACAGCTGACCTGGCTCAGCCCTTCAGCCCCTCCAGCTCCCTACTAAATACTTTGCCTTCTCATCATTACTCTCAGGCTTCCCTCAGGCTGCTGCTAGGATTCTGGCTGATGGATGGAGGCAGGAGAGAGTGGTGGGAGGCAGAACCTGGAGGACATCAAAAATTAGAGGAGGGAAGGAGGGAATCTGGCTGTGGAGGCGTGGCCAGGTGAGTTTCCCTTGCAGCCTTGCAGCCAGGAGAAAAGTTCCACCCGGAGGGAAGAGAAAGGAGAGCCACAGGACAGTCACCCCCACTTCCTCTTGCGCCTTGCTGGTTCTCATCTCCAAAACGCACCTCTGAGCCTACGCGGTTCGTTGACCCTGACCCTGAGTGTGTTGTTTGATTTGGAACAGGAGGACAGAGGCTTACGTGGGTCATTTGAAGTCAAAGTTCCTAACTCTGCCCCACCTCCTGAACACGGCCTGATTCCTAGTTCCCTCTAGCTCCACCCCCGACCCCTCTGCCCTTGGGGTTTTTCACAATATCCATCATTCCTCTTGACCGGCAGCGCCTTCAGAGGCGGAGAGAAACATCCTGCACCCAGGTCCTCTCTGGCTGTTTATCGTTGTCTATTTTGCATTCTGCATTCAGAACCAAGAGCCTGAAGACGACCCAGGAGCTTCAGCTATGGCTGTCTTCATTATTTTGTCCCTGTTTAGTGTTCTGGTGACAGGCATAGGTGAAGGCGGGGCTGGGAGTGAGAAAGGAGGTGAGAGGGAATGTAAGCTGAACCAGCTTCCCCATTGCCCCTCTATATCTCCCAGTGCCCAGCCTTGGA
>NW_020265745.1:0-1837 GCF_003255815.1 Theropithecus gelada | reverse complement strand
GAGAATGGCATGAAGCCGGGAGGCGGAGCTTGCAGTGAGCCGAGATCCCGCCACTGCACTCCAGCCTGGGCGACAGAGTGGGACTGTCTCAAAAAAAAAAAAAAAAAAAAAGAAAAAAGAAAAGAAAAAAGAAAGAAAGAAAAGAAAAAGAAAACTTTTTTTTTTTGAGAGAGAGAAGTATCCGTCTTGTCCCCCAGGTTTGAGGGCAATGGCTTGATCTCAGCTCACTGCAACCTCCACCTCCCGGTTTCAAAAGATTCACCTGCCTCTGCCTCCCAAGTAGCTGGGATTAAGGCGCCTGCCACCACGCGCAGCTAATTTCTGTATTTTTTAGTAGAAACGGGGTTTCACCATGTTGGCCAGGCTGGTCTCGAACTCCTTACCTCGGCTGATCCGCCCGCCTCGGCCTCCCAAAGTGCTGGGGTTGCAGGCGTGAGCCACCGCGCCCAGGCCAAAAAAAAAAAAAAAAAAAAACCCCACGAAAATCTTAAACGCCTTTTCCCTTCCGCGCCTGGGTTCAAACAACGCTGGAGGGCCCTGTCCCGCCCTGTCGCGGTCCCGGGAGCGGGCCGGCTGACTGAGGGCGACCTTGGGTCCCGAGAGGGCTCCTGCTGCGCGGGCTCCCACCTTGGGGAGCGGCGACCGGAGCCAACACGGGCCAGCAGCCCCCAAGCCAGGCCCGCGCGAGGAGCCGGAGAGACGGACCCTCCGCCTCCTCCCAGCCAAGCCTCGCGCAGTCCCAGGGCCGGGGCCGGGCTAGTCGCAGGAGAAAGTAGGCGAGGAACTGGGGCCTCTCCGGGGCAGGCTCCCCTTTGTCCCGGGACTCCGGGCGCCCCCTCTCCGCCCTCGCCCTGCCCAGCGAAGCCGCCGCCGGGCGCCTCACGGTGATGTTGCAGTGGAGCCTGGGCGGCGGCTCCAGGCTCCTTGTTCTTGTGGAAGATAGAACAGCCAGCAACTTAAGCTTGGCCTTGAACCCTGACACGGACATCTTCCCCTCATCTCCTGCCGGAGGGGCGCGGAAGGGGAGACGGTCCTGCGCCGTTGTCATTGCCGCGACGACCTGGCGGGACAGCCCGTCCGAGCTCTGGCGGCTCCGCCTCTCCCCGCCGCCTCAACTTTCGTGGGAGTGCCTATGGAAAATGGCAAGGGGCACGGATGACTTGGAGGGGAGCTGTGTGGCGGCCCGGGGGGCTGCTCCCTTTGTAACGGGCTCCACCGACAGAAGGCGCGGCTCCTGTCAAGCGGCAGCTTAAAAGGGCAGCAGCACCACCGCCCCCGCTACAGCCTGGGAAAGGGCAGCCCCCACCCTGCCATCCTCACCGTCATCTCTCACCGCTCAACCCTCACCCCTCAAACCGGGGGATACACTAGTCCAGAGCGTGTGCGGGCTCCCAGCTGCCCCCTCCTCCTCTTGACCCAGCACCTTTCTGCCCAACCCGTCTGGTCCCTCCATTCCTCACACTCCCCTACTGGAGGCTCAGGGTGGCACAACCACCAACTGTAGTGTGTGTGTTTCTCTTGAGTGTGAGTGAGTGTGCGTGTGTGTCTCCCAAGGGAACAGAGCACTGCTGAGTTCAGGCTGATAATTAGCTCCTGGACTGTTAGCAAAATACAGTCACAAGAAGGCTCTGTGCTGTTTTGTCTTTTGCAGTGACATCATGTTGCTCGTGTTTTGTTTTTCAGAGTTCATTAGTTTCTATTTGTTCTCAGTTAATATCCAGCTCAATAGATTGTGTAAATAGAATACCCCCAAATTGAAAGTCACCTACATAAAATATAGTGAAAAATATGTCACCCACTTAGAGTTGAAAATGTGCACAGGTTAGTTTGGTGTAGC
>NW_020265744.1:0-1837 GCF_003255815.1 Theropithecus gelada | reverse complement strand
AACTGCTTCGTGTTCTCTTAATTCATCTCACAGTGTTACATCTGTATTTCGTGGATCTCTTTGCTAGAATCATTTCAGTAGAATCTCAGAACAGATATTTCGGATCCCTTTGAAGACTATAGGGCCAAAGGAAATATCCTCCGATAACAAAGAGAAAGAAGCTTTCTGAGACACTTCTTTCTGTTCTGTGAAATCATCTCCCAGAGTTACAGCTTCCCCCTCAAGAAGCCTTTCACTAACACAGTTCTTGTGGAATTGGCAAAGTGATATTTGGAAGCCCCTAGAGGGTTACGGTGAAAAAGGAAATATCCTCAGATAAATCTGCAAAGAAGCTTTCTGAGAAACTGCTTAGTGTTCTCTTAATTCATCTCACAGAGTTACATCTGTATTTCGTGGATCTCTTTGTTAGCCTTATTTGTGTGGAATCTGAGAACAGATATTTCTGATCCCTTTGAAGATTATAGGGCCAAAGGAAATACCCTCCGATAAAAAAGAGAAAGATGCTTTCTGAGAAACTTCTTTCTGTTCTGTGAAATCATCTCAGAAAGTTACACCTTTCCTCTCAAGAAGCCTTTCGCTAAGACAGTTATTGTGGAATTGGCAAGGTGATATTTGGAAGCCCATAGAGGTCTATGGTGAAAAAGGAAATATCCTCAGATGAAATCTGGAAAGAGGCTTTCTGAGAAACTGCTTAGTGTTCTGTTAATTCATCTCACAGAGTTCCATCTGTATTTCGTGGATCTCTTTGCTAGCCTTATTTCTTGGGAATCTGAGAACAGATATTTCGGATCCCTTTGAAGACTATAGGACTAAAGGAAATATCCTCCGATAACAAAGACAAAGAAGCTTTCTGAGAAACTTCTGTTTTTTCTGTGAAATCACCTCATAGAGTTACAGCTTTCCCCTCAAGAACCCTTTCGCTAAGACAGTTCTTGTGGAATTGCAAAGTGATATTTCGAAGCCCATAGTGGGCAATGCTGAAGAGGAAATATCCTCAGAAGAAATCTGGAAAGAAGCTTTCTGAGAAACTACTTAGTGTTCTGTTAATTCACCTCACACAGTTACATCTCTGTTTCGTGGATGTCTTTGCTAGCCTTATTTCTGTGGAATCTGAGAACAGATATTTCGGAACCCTTTGAATCCTATGGGGCCAAAGGAAATATCCTCCGATAACAAAGAGAAAGAAGCTTTCTGAGAAACTTCCTTGTGTTTTTTGAAATCATCTCACAGAGTTACAGCTTTCCCCTCCAGAGGTCTTTCGCTAAGACAGTTCTTGTGTAATTGGCAAAGTGATATTTGGAAGCCCATAGAGGGCTATGCTGAAAAAGGAAATATCCTCAGATGAAATCTGGATACAAGCTTTCTGAGAAACTGCTTCGTGTTCTCTTAATTCATCTCCCAGAATTACATCTGTATTTCGTGGATCTCTTTGCTAGTCTTATTTCAGTAGAATCTCAGAACAGATATTTCGGATCCCTTTGAAGACTATAGGGCCAAAGGAAATATCCTAAGATAACAAAGAGAAAGAAGCTTTCAGAGACACTTCTTTCTGTTCTGTGAAATCATCTCACAGAGTTACAGCTTTCCCCTCAAGAAGCCTTTCGCTAAGACAGTTCTTGTGGAATTGGCAAATTGATATTTTGTAGCCCCAAGAGGGTTACGGTGAAAAAGGAAATATCCTCAGATAAAATCTGCAAAGAAGCTATCTGAGAAACTGCTTAGTGTTCTCTTAATTCATCTCACAGAGTTACATCTGTATTTCGTGGATCTCTTTGTTAGCTTTATTTCTTTGGAATCTGAGAACAGATATTTCAGATCCCTTTGAAGACTATAGGGT
>NW_020265743.1:0-1837 GCF_003255815.1 Theropithecus gelada | reverse complement strand
AAGAGAAAGAAGCTTTCTGAGAAACTTCTTTGTGTTCTGTGAAATCATTTCACAGAGTTACAGCTTTGCCGTCAAGAAGCCTTTCGCTAAGACGGTTCTTGTGGAATTGGCAAAGTAATATTTGGAAGCCCATAGAGGGCTATGGTGAAAAAGGAAATATCCTGAGATGAAATATGGAAAGAAGCTTTCTGAGAAACTGCTCTGTGATGTGTGACTTCCACTCAGTGAGTTACATCTGTATTTCGGGATCTCTTTGTTAGCCTAATTTTGTGGAATATGAGAACAGATACTTCGAATGCCTTTTAAGACTATAGGGCCAAAGGAAATATCCTCCGATAACAAACAGAAAGAAGCTGTCTGAGAAACTTCTTTGTGTTCTGTGAAATCATCTCACACAGTTACAGCTTTCCCGTCAAGAAGCCTTTCGCTAAGACAGTTCTTGTGGAATTGGCAAAGTAATATTTGGAAGCCAATAGAGGGCTATGGTGAAAAAGGAAATATCCACCGATGAAATCTGGAAAGAAGCTTTCTGAGAAACTGCTCTGTGATGTGTGACTTCCACTCACAGAGTTACATCTGTATTTCGTTGGTTCTCTTTGCTAGCCTTATTTCTGTGGAATCTGAGAACAGATACTTCGGATCCCTTTTAAGACAATAGGGCCAAAGGAAATATCCTCCGATAACAAAGAGAAAGGAGCTGTCTGAGAAACTTCTTTATGTTCTGTGAAATCATCTCACAGAGTTACAGCTTTCCCGTCAAGAAGCGTTTCACTAAGACAGTTCTTGTGGAATTGGCAAAGTCATATTTGGAAGCCCATAGAGGGCAATGGTGAAAAGGGAAATATCCTCAGATGAAATCTGGAAAGAAGCTTTCTGAGAAACTGCTTAGTGTTCTGTTAATTCATCTCACAGAGTTACATCTGTATTTCGTGAATCTCCTTGCTAGCCTTATTGCTGTGGAATCTGAGAACAGATATTTCGGATCCTTTTGAAGCCTATACGGCCAATGGAAATATCCTCCGATAACAAAGAAAAAGAAACTTTCTGAGAAACTTCTTTGTGTTCTGTGAAAACATCTCATAGAGTTACAGCTTTCCCATCAAGAATCCTTTGGCTAAGACAGTTCTTGTGGAATTGGCAGAGTGATATTTGGAAGCCGATAGAGGGCTGTGGTGAAAAAGTTAATATCCTCAGATGAAATCTGGAAAGAAGAATTCTCAGAAACTGCTTAGTGTTCTGTTAATTCATCTCACAGAGTTACATCTGTATTTCGTGTATCTCTTTGGTAGCCTTCTTTTTCTGGAATCTGAGAACAGATATTTCGAATCCCTTTGAAGACTATAGGGCCAAAATAAATATCCTCCGATAACAAAGAGAAAGATGCTTTCTGAGAAACTTCTTTGTGTTCTGCGAAATCATCTGACAGAGTTACACCTTTCCCGTCAAGAATCCTTTCCCTAAGACAGTTCATGTGGAATTGGCAAAGTGATATTTGGAAGCCCATAGAGGGCTATGGTGAAAAAGGAAATATCCTCAGATGAAATCTGGAAAGAAGCTTTCTGAGAAACTGCTTAGTGTTCTGTTAATTCATTCCACAGATTTACATCTGTATTTCATGGATCTCTTTGCAAGCCGTATTTCTGTGGAATCTGAGAACAGATATTTCGGATCCCTTTGAAGACTATAGGGCCAAAGGAAATAGCTTCTGATAACAAAGAGCAAGAAGCTTTCTGAGAAACTTCTTTGTGTTCTGTGAAATCATCTCGCATAGTTACAGCTTTCCCGTCAAGAAGCCTTTCGCTAAGACAGTTCTTGTGGAATTGGCAAAGTGATATTT
>NW_020265742.1:0-1837 GCF_003255815.1 Theropithecus gelada | reverse complement strand
CTGCATCTATTGAGATAATCATGTGGTTTTTGTCTTTGATTCTGTTTGTATGCTAGATTACCTTTATTGATTTGCATATGTTGAACCAGCCTTGCATCCCAGGGATGAAGCCCACTTGATCATGGTGGATAAGCTTTTTGATGTGCTGCTGGATCTGGTTTGCCAGTATTTTATTGAGGATTTTTGCATCGATGTTCATCAGGGATATTGGTCTAAAATCTTCTTCTTTTGTTGTGTCTCTGCCAGGCTTTGGTATCAGGATGATGTTGGCCTCATAAAATGAGTTAGGGAGGATTCCCTCTTTTTCTATTGATTGGAATAGTTTCAGAAGGAATGGTACCAGCTCCTCTTTGTACCTCTGGTAGAATTCAGCTGTGAATCCATCTGGTCCTGGACTTTTTCTGGTTGGTAGACTGTTCATTATTGCCTCGATTTCAGAGCCTACTATTGGTTTATTCAGGGATTCAGCTTCCTCCTGGTTTAGTCTTGGGAGAGTGTAAGTGTCCAGGAAATTATCCATTTCTTCTAGATTTTCTAGTTTATTTGCGTAGAGGAGTTTATAGTATTCTCTGATGGTAGTTTGTATTTCTGTGGGGTCAGTGGTGATATCCCCTTTATCATTTTTTATTGCGTCTATTTGATTCTTCTCTCTTTTCTTCTTTATTAGTCTTGCTAGTGGTCTATCAATTTTGTTGATCTTTTCAAAAAACCAACTCCTGGATTCATTGATTTTTTGGAGGGTTTTTTGTGTCTCTATCTCCTTCAGTTCTGCTCTGATCTTAGTTATTTCTTGCCTTCTGCTAGCTTTTGAATGTGTTTGCTCTTGCTTCTCTAGTTCTTTTAATTGTGATGTTAAAGTGCCAATTTTAGATCTTTCCAGCTTTCTCTTGTGGGCATTTAGTGCTATAAATTTCCCTCTACACACTGCTTTAAATGTGTCCCAGAGATTCTGGTATGTTGTATCTTTGTTCTCATTGGTTTCAAAGAACATCTTTATTTCTGCCTTCATTTCATTATGTACCCAGTAGTCATTCAGGAGAAGGTTATTCAGTTTCCATGTAGTTGAGCGGTTTTGATTGAGTTTCTTAGTCCTGAGTTCTAGTTTGACTGCACTGTGGTCTGAGAGACACTTTGTTATAATTTCTGTTCTTGTACATTTGCTGAGGAGTGATTTACTTCCAATTATGTGGTCAATTTTGGAATAAGTGTGATGTGGTGCTGAGAAGAATGTATATTCTGTTGATTTGGGTTGGAGAGTTCTGCAGATGTCTATTAGGTCTGTGTACTGCAGAGCTGAGTTCAATTCCTGGATATCCTTGTTAACTTTCTGTCTCGTTGATCTGTCTAATGTTGACAGTGGGGTGTTGAAGTCTCCCATTATTATTGTATGGGAGTCTAAGTCTCTTTGTAAGTCTCTAAGGACTTGCTTTCTGAATCTGGGTGCTCCTGTATTGGGTGCATATATATTTAGGATAATTGGCTCTTCCTGTTGAATTGATCCCTTGACCATTATGTAATGGCCTTCTTTGTCTCTTTTGATCTTTGATGGTTTAAACTCTGTTTTATCAGAGACTAGTATTGCAACCCCTGCTTTTTTTTGTTCTCCATTTGCTTGGTAGATCTTCCTCCATCCCTTTATTTTGAGCCTATGTATGTCTCTGTGTGTGAGATGGGTCTCCTGAGTACAGCAAACTGATGGGTCTTGACACTTTATCCAGTTTGCCAGTCTGTGTCTTTTCATTGGAGAATTTAGTCCATTTACATTTAAGGTTAAGATTGTTATGTGTGAGCTTGATCCTGCCATTATGATATTAACTGGTTATTTTGCTCATTAGTT
>NW_020265741.1:0-1838 GCF_003255815.1 Theropithecus gelada | reverse complement strand
AATAGATAGTCAATATGGCAGCACTTAAGTAAAAACAAACACACAAAACCCAAACTCTACTCCTAACTATAAACAAATATGTGTGTAAATATATAGAATCCGATCTGAAACAACCAAGGTGAAATTGTTAATAATGGTAATTTTGGGAGAGAAATCAAAGTAACGAGAGAGGAGGTTGATACAGCAATGGGGACATTCATTTCAACTTAAATAAATTAAAACATAAGCAAATATTATCTTAAACATACATGTAATTTGCATTAACAAACAGAGAAATAAAGTCCTAGAAATATGCAGACATTAAAAAAAAAAAAACACTAGTGATGTGAAGTCATTATCCTCAGCAAACTAATCAGGGAACAGAAAACCAAACACCACATGTTCTCACTCATAGTGGGAGCTGAAAAATGAGAACACATGGACACAGGAAGGGGAACAACACACACTGGGGCCTGACATGGGGTGGGGTTGGGGGAGGGAGAGCATTAAGAAAAATAGCTAATGCATCCTGGGCTTAATACCTAGGTGATGGGGTGATAGGTGCAGCAAACCTCCATGGCACACGTTTACCTATGGAACAAATCTGCACATCCTGCACATATACCCCAGAACATAAAAACAAAACAAACAAACAAAATAAAACAAAAACAAAACACTAGTGGCAAAATAAAGTCTCAAACGGAAAAAGTGACAGACCAAATTTTGGTTCAAATAATTGTTCTCAACCCAGGTGCCATAAAGTAAAGACAAAGAATTTGATTCCATATTGCAATTAAAACATAGAGCAAATGACTAGAAAAACTATTCTCAACACCTACGACGGTTAATAGCTAATTTCCTTAAGAGGGAATGGTCACAAAACAATGAAGGGAGGAAAATGAACACTTGAAAAAATGGGTGAACAGCTAGGCCTGGTGGTGTGTGCCTGTGGCCTCAGCTACTCAACAGGCTGATGCAGGGGAATTGTTGGAGCCCAGGGATTGGAGGCTGCAGTGAGCTATGATTGGCCCACTACAGTTCAGCCTGGGTGACACAGCAAAATCTTGTCTCTACTTTTTTTTTTTTTTTTTTTTTGCGACGGAACCTAGCTCTGTCTGCAGGCTGGAGTGCAATGGCGCCGTCTCAGCTCCCTCAAACCTGTGCCTCCCGGGTTCAAGCGATTCTTCCGCCTCAGCCTCCTGAGTAGCTGGGACTGCAGGCGCCCGCCACTACGCAGTTAATTTTTGTGTTCTCAGTAGAGACGGGGTTTCACCATGTTGGCCAGGATGGTCTTCATCTCTAGACCTCGTGATACGCCCACCTCGGCCTCCAAGAGTGTTGGGATTACAGGCGTGAGCCACTGTGCCCGGCCTAAAAACTTTTTTAAATTAAAAATTAAATAATTAAAAAGTGGGTGAAAGACATGCCAAGGCAGTGAAAAGAAAAATGGCAAAAAGACATCAACTACGACCACCTAGATTGTTAGCAATAAAATGAAAACCAACCTCTTTTTTATATATCAAGTTGACAAAGATTCAACATGGTTATTATAAATTCACGTGATCCTCCATAGTGTGAGAAAATAGACCCGTTTACATTTTAGGCTGAGTGAGAAAACCAAAAACTGTTTTTCCTCCGCTCTCACATCACAACAATCAACACGGAAGATTTCTGTGACCACATGTCTGGGGATTTCTCTCGGTCAGTCAAGCACACAATCCATTCTGCTGTGGACACCAGCTGGGTGTCTTCTAATTCAATATGACACTGTCTCCCTGGACATAGCATTAGATTGCACAGGGCTCAGTTCCGCCAAACTGGCCTCCCACTCTCATAACAACGGCAAGCCCTACGTTGTT
>NW_020265740.1:0-1838 GCF_003255815.1 Theropithecus gelada | reverse complement strand
AATAGATAGTCAATATGGCAGCACTTAAGTAAAAACAAACACACAAAACCCAAACTCTACTCCTAACTATAAACAAATATGTGTGTAAATATATAGAATCCGATCTGAAACAACCAAGGTGAAATTGTTAATAATGGTAATTTTGGGAGAGAAATCAAAGTAACGAGAGAGGAGGTTGATACAGCAATGGGGACATTCATTTCAACTTAAATAAATTAAAACATAAGCAAATATTATCTTAAACATACATGTAATTTGCATTAACAAACAGAGAAATAAAGTCCTAGAAATATGCAGACATTAAAAAAAAAAAAACACTAGTGATGTGAAGTCATTATCCTCAGCAAACTAATCAGGGAACAGAAAACCAAACACCACATGTTCTCACTCATAGTGGGAGCTGAAAAATGAGAACACATGGACACAGGAAGGGGAACAACACACACTGGGGCCTGACATGGGGTGGGGTTGGGGGAGGGAGAGCATTAAGAAAAATAGCTAATGCATCCTGGGCTTAATACCTAGGTGATGGGGTGATAGGTGCAGCAAACCTCCATGGCACACGTTTACCTATGGAACAAATCTGCACATCCTGCACATATACCCCAGAACATAAAAACAAAACAAACAAACAAAATAAAACAAAAACAAAACACTAGTGGCAAAATAAAGTCTCAAACGGAAAAAGTGACAGACCAATTTTTGGTTCAAATAATTGTTCTCAACCCAGGTGCCATAAAGTAAAGACAAAGAATTTGATTCCATATTGCAATTAAAACATAGAGCAAATGACTAGAAAAACTATTCTCAACACCTACGACGGTTAATAGCTAATTTCCTTAAGAGGGAATGGTCACAAAACAATGAAGGGAGGAAAATGAACACTTGAAAAAATGGGTGAACAGCTAGGCCTGGTGGTGTGTGCCTGTGGCCTCAGCTACTCAACAGGCTGATGCAGGGGAATTGTTGGAGCCCAGGGATTGGAGGCTGCAGTGAGCTATGATTGGCCCACTACAGTTCAGCCTGGGTGACACAGCAAAATCTTGTCTCTACTTTTTTTTTTTTTTTTTTTTTGCGACGGAACCTAGCTCTGTCTGCAGGCTGGAGTGCAATGGCGCCGTCTCAGCTCCCTCAAACCTGTGCCTCCCGGGTTCAAGCGATTCTTCCGCCTCAGCCTCCTGAGTAGCTGGGACTGCAGGCGCCCGCCACTACGCAGTTAATTTTTGTGTTCTCAGTAGAGACGGGGTTTCACCATGTTGGCCAGGATGGTCTTCATCTCTAGACCTCGTGATACGCCCACCTCGGCCTCCAAGAGTGTTGGGATTACAGGCGTGAGCCACTGTGCCCGGCCTAAAAACTTTTTTAAATTAAAAATTAAATAATTAAAAAGTGGGTGAAAGACATGCCAAGGCAGTGAAAAGAAAAATGGCAAAAAGACATCAACTACGACCACCTAGATTGTTAGCAATAAAATGAAAACCAACCTCTTTTTTATATATCAAGTTGACAAAGATTCAACATGGTTATTATAAATTCACGTGATCCTCCATAGTGTGAGAAAATAGACCCGTTTACATTTTAGGCTGAGTGAGAAAACCAAAAACTGTTTTTCCTCCGCTCTCACATCACAACAATCAACACGGAAGATTTCTGTGACCACATGTCTGGGGATTTCTCTCGGTCAGTCAAGCACACAATCCATTCTGCTGTGGACACCAGCTGGGTGTCTTCTAATTCAATATGACACTGTCTCCCTGGACATAGCATTAGATTGCACAGGGCTCAGTTCCGCCAAACTGGCCTCCCACTCTCATAACAACGGCAAGCCCTACGTTGTT
>NW_020265739.1:0-1838 GCF_003255815.1 Theropithecus gelada | reverse complement strand
CATCCCAGACAGGGCGGCCGGGCAGAGGTGCTCCTCACATCCCAGACGATGTGGAGCACTATTACTTCAAGCAGTAATAGTGATGCCTTCTATTCTAAAACTTCTTTCATAAAAGGCATCAAAGAAAAGAAACTGAGGCAGAAATTTAAAATAATAATAATAAGCACTGCATTTATTCACTCCAAGAAAAGTAAAAGTTAAGGCCCAGAATGTGGCAAGGCCAAAGTTAAAAAGCAAAAGAAAAGAACAAGTTTTCCTCTGCCTAGCAAGCTCACTTCAAGGACAGTTATAAGATAACACTGTCCGAAGAGCCAAGGCCAAAAGAATAGGCTCCAGACACCCCCTACTTCCAGAGCAAAGTTGAAGGAAAAAAAAAGAAAAACAGATTATTTTACTGTTACTCTTTTCCCAGGTTTCTTAAGCATTATTGTGTTTTACAAATGTCTGTATTTAGCCAGTTCTTATTTTTCTTTCAATGCAGCTACAAGGCAACCAGCTATGCAAGGTCACAAGTTACGTTATGCTATAGATTACATGACCTGTCACTGTATGATCAACTGAGGAGCACGTCTGCCCAGCTGCCCACCGTCTGGGAAGTGAGGAGCGCCTCTGACTAGCTGCTGCCCCACCGTCTGGCAGGTGAGAAGTGCCTCTGCCCGGCCATCACCCTGTCTGGGATGTGAGGAGCGCCTCTGCCCGGATGCCCGCTGTCTGAGATGTCAGGAGCCTGTCTACCTGGCTGCACCATCTGGGAAGTGAGGAGCACCTCTTCCCAGTCCCCACTTCGTCTGGGAAGTGAGGAGCACCTCTGCCCGGCCCCCGCCCTGTCTGGGAAGTGAGGAGCACCTCTTCCCAGCCCCCACATCGTCTGGGAAGTGAGGAGCACCTCTTCCCGGCCCCCACATCATCTGGGAAGTGAGGAGCGCCTCTGCCCGGCCGCTGTGCAGCCTTCCAAGTGTGAAGTGACAGCCTTGTGTGTGATCATTCTGTCTTCCCCAAGTTTGCATTTTTGACATTAAAGTTTATTTTTTAATTAAAAGTTTTAAATTGGAGAATTAAAAAAAAACCCCTCTGTCTTTGTTCAATGCTCAACTTTTTAGATACAAATCCACTGAGCCAGTGCGTACCTAAAATAAACAATCCTCCTGTACTGCATATTAGTCTCTCCATTCCTCAGTTTACTGCAACAATTCAACCTCCCTTGTATGTAGCCACACATGCTGAAGCATTGTTAGAATGAAACACAAGGCTCAGTAAGGCCACTGCCTCAATAATACCCAAAGAAATATGATGCAATGCTTGTAATCCCAGCTACTCCGAAGCTAAGGCAAGAGAATCGCTTGAACTCAGGAGGCGGAGGTTGCAGTGAGCCAAGATTGCACCACTGCACTCCACCTTGAGTAACAGAGCGAGACACCATCTCAAAATAATAATAATAATAATGTGAGCTGTACACATTAGGCCTTCAAGTGGACAGTGACCATTAGTAAGGCAGTCAGTGGCACCATCAATGGCCAGGGAACAGACCACATATTGACACCACGCCTTTCAGCTACATAGAACTTTACTATGTGTTTTCTTCTTAAAATCACAGCTTTAGCCTACTACATTAACAGGTTCTCCACACAAAAATTCATTTGTTCTTTATGACAAGATTTGGGTGAGGGTCAAAAGAGTATTAAATAACACTGATTACAGATTATTTATGACTTTTAGCCAGGCCTAAGAAAGAAATTATACCGAGGCTGGGTGCGGTGGGTCACGCCTGTAATCCCAGCACTTTGGGAGGCCGAGGCGGGCAGATCATGAAATCAGATCGAGACCATCCTGGTCAACAT
>NW_020265738.1:6155-8124 GCF_003255815.1 Theropithecus gelada | reverse complement strand
TCGCGGCGACCCCTGCCCAGGAGGGAATCGAGAGTTCGGTTCCAACATTTGGTGCGTTGGCCGGGAAGTGGGGTCGTCCGAGGACCCCCGACCCATCCGGCGGAGACCCATCTGGCCCGGGCCACCGTCCGCCGACTGGACGAACGAACTCTGTCAGGTACTCTCGTTTCGTTCTGTTTGTTTTGTTTCGTTCTGTTTGTTTTGCCGGCTAATTCTGAGGAGTACTCCGTCTGAATAATTAAGTGGAGAAGGGGGACAGACGTGTCCGGCACCTTCTCACTTACGCCCCGGGGATGCCCTGGCGGTAGACTGGAAGAAGGCTGACGACTCCGTCAGCCTCCTCGAATCTGTAGGCAGGGTGCCGTCGCCCCTGCCATCCGAATATTTTGTGAAACTGTGGCGCCACTCTCTGGCCGCGCGGCTTCTTCTCATTTGTTTGGTCCTTTTGTATGTTGCTTTCATTTTGTCCTTGTGTGTGAAAGAATCTCTAGATAGAACTATGGGACAGACGTTGACGACCCCTTTAACTCTGACTCTGACTCACTTCCCTGACGTTCGGGCTCGAGCCCACCACCTCTCTGTAGAAGTCCGTAAGGGACGATGGAAAACATTCTGCTCGTCCGAATGGCCAACCCTCCAGGTAGAGTGGCCACGGGACGGAACATTTAACCTCTCAATTATCCTACAGGTCAAAGCAAAAGTGATGGATCCTGGGCCACTCGGACACCCAGACCAGGTGGCCTACATAATTACTTGGGAAAATCTGGTCCGAAACCCTCCTTTTTGGGTGAAACCCTTCCTCCATTCCCCTTCCCCATCCCAATCTACCCTCCTTGCCTTAGAGGCCCCAAAGAACCGGAATTCAGATCCGCAAAAGCCGGTTCTCCCAGATAAGCCCCAGAGGGACCTCCTCCTTCTTGACCCCCTGCCTCCTGCACCTGAAAACCCCCTCCTGAGACCTCCGCCTTACGCTTCCCCCTCGGCCCCTACCCTTTCCCCAGCTTCCCCCACGGTCCCTACCCTGTCCCCAACTTCCCCCTCGGCTCCCTCCATGTCTCCCTCTCCGGTCCCACCCGAACTCACCCCTCAAGCTCTGCCAGCAACACCTCGCCTCCGCCTGCGGCGGACTGAGGACCCAGATGGCTCTCCCACTTGGCGATCCTCCCTTTTTCCCCTCCGCACCGTCAATCGTACAGTCCAATACTGGCCTTTCTCTGCCTCTGACCTCTACAACTGGAAGACCCATAACCCTTCCTTTTCCCAAGACCCTCAGGCCCTAACCTCGTTAATAGAATCCATTCTCCTCACCCACCAGCCCACCTGGGATGATTGCCAGCAGCTCTTGCAGGTCCTCCTAACCACTGAAGAGAGGCAGCGAGTCCTCCTGGAGGCCCGCAAAAATGTGCCAGGACCAGGGGGCCTCCCAACCCAACTCCCCAATGAAATAGACGAGGGATTTCCCCTCACCCGCCCGGACTGGGACTATGAAACGGCACCAGGTAGGGAGAGTCTCCGAATCTATCGCCAGGCTCTGTTGGCGGGTCTCAAAGGGGCAGGAAAACGCCCCACAAATTTGGCCAAGGTAAGAACTATAACTCAGGAAAGGGACGAAAGCCCAGCAGCCTTCATGGAAAGGCTACTGGAAGGGTTCCGAATGTATACCCCATTCGACCCAGAGGCCCTAGAACATAAGGCCACCATAGCTATGGCGTTCATAGACCAAGCTGCATTAGATATCAGAGGGAAACTCCAGAGGCTGGATGGGATCCAGACCTATGGATTACAGGAATTGGTTAGGGAGGCAGAAAAAGTATATAATAAGAGAGAAGGCCGGGCGCGGTGGCTCACGCCTGTAATCCCAGCACTTTGGGAGGCCGAGACGGGCGGATCACGAGGTCAGGAGATCGAGACCATCCTGGCTAACACGGTGAAACCCCGTCTCTACTAAAAAATACAAAAAACTAGCCGG
>NW_020265738.1:0-6055 GCF_003255815.1 Theropithecus gelada | reverse complement strand
AAAAAAAAAAAAAATAAAAAAAAAAAAAATAAAAGAGAGAAACCCCTGAGGAAAGGGAAGCCAGGTTAGCGAAGGAACAGGAGGAGCGAGAGGATCGTAGAGATCGAAAGAGGGATAAGCATTTAACAAAAATCCTGGCGGCAATAGTAAAAGAGAAAGGACCAGGGAGAGAGGGAGAAAAGCGAAGGCGGCCAAAAGTAGAAAAAGACCAGTGTGCCTACTGCAAAGAACGAGGACATTGGATCAAAGATTGCCCCAAGCGTCCCAAAGATCAAAAGAAACCTGCCACTGTCCTCACCCTAGGTGAAGATAGCGAATAGGGGAGTCAAGGCTCTGGAGCCCCCCCCCGAGCCCCGGCTAACTCTCTCTGTAGGGGGGCAACCCACCACCTTCTTGGTGGACACTGGCGCCCAACATTCAGTTTTGACAAAGGCAGACGGGCCCCTGTCTTCCCGCACATCCTGGGTCCAGGGGGCAACAGGGGGAAAATAGCACAAGTGGACTAACCACCGGACAGTTAATCTTGGACAAGGAATGGTGACACATTCCTTCTTGGTGGTACCTGAATGCCCCTACCCCCTCCTAGGGCGAGATCTTCTGACCAAGCTCGGAGCCCAAATCCACTTCTCCGAGACTGGGGCCCAGGTATTAAATCAGGACGGTCAGTCCATCCAAATTTTAACTGTGTCTCTGCAAGATGAGCATCGGCTTTTCGACGCTCCGGTCATCACTAGCCTCCCCGATGTTTGGTTGCAAGACTTTCCCCAAGCTTGGGCGGAAACGGGAGGACTCGGGCTAGCTAAGTATCAAGCCCCAATCATAACTGATCTAAAGCCCACAGCGGTGCCCGTGTCTATCAAGCAATATCCCATGAGCCGAGAGGCTCATATAGGAATTCAACAGCACATTAACAAATTTCTAGAACTCGGAGTGTTGCGACCTTGTCGCTCGCCCTGGAACACTCCTCTTCTGCCAGTAAAAAAGCCCGGTACTCAGGATTACAGGCCTGTCCAAGACCTGAGAGAAATTAACAAAAGAACCATGGACATCCATCCCACGGTCCCCAATCCTTACAACTTACTCAGCACCTTAAAACCAGGCTATAACTGGTATACAGTATTAGATTTAAAAGATGCTTTCTTCTGTCTGCCTCTGGCCCCCCAAAGCCAAGAACTCTTTGCCTTTGAGTGAAAAGATCCTGAGAAAGGAATTTCGGGCCAATTGACCTGGACCCGGCTTCCCCAAGGATTCAAGAACTCTCCCACTCTCTTCGATGAGGCTCTTCATCGAGACCTGACCGACTTCCGGACCCAAAATCCAGAAGTGACCTTACTCCAATATGTAGATGACCTCCTCCTGGCTGCCCCTACAAAGGAAACCTGCATACAAGGTACCAGGCATCTACTCCAAGAACTGGGTGAAAAAGGATACCGGGCATCTGCCAAGAAGGCACAGCTCTGCCAGACCAAGGTAACATATCTGGGGTATATCCTGAGTGAAAGGAAAAGGTGGCTCACCCCTGGGCGCATAGAGACAGTGGCTTGCCTTCCACCACCACGAAGTCCCAGGGAGGTACGTGAATTCTTGGGAACTGCTGGGTTCTGTCGCTTGTGGATACCCGGTTTTGCTGAATTGGCCGCCCCCCTTTACGCACTCACCAAGGAAAGCACCCCTTTCACCTGGCAGACAGAGCATCAATTGGCTTTTGAGGCACTAAAAAAGGCACTCTTGTCTGCCCCAGCCCTTGGGTTACCGGACACCTCAAAGCCCTTTACCCTCTTCCTGGACGAAAGGCAAGGGATTGCCAAAGGAGTCCTGACCCAAAAATTGGGGCCTTGGAAAAGACCGGTAGCATACCTGTCCAACAAACTGGACCCTGTGGCGGCCGGCTGGCCCCCATGTCTTCGTATCATGGCAGCCACCGCTATGCTGGTCAAAGACTCTGCTAAGTTAACCCTTGGGCAGCCACTGACTGTTATTACCCCACATACTCTAGAGGCCATAGTGCGGCAGCCCCCGGACCGGTGGATAACCAACGCACGCCTAACCCACTACCAGGCCCTCTTACTGGACACGGACCACGTCCAGTTTGGCCCTCCGGTCACCCTAAACCCTGCTACGCTGCTGCCGGTACCAGAAGACCAACCAAGCCCACACGATTGCCGGCAAGTACTGGCTGAGACCCATGGAACACGAGAAGACCTTAAAGACCAAGAGCTCCCAGACGCGGATCACACCTGGTACACAGACGGCAGCAGTTACCTTGACTCAGGTACTCGGAGGGCGGGAGCAGCGGTAGTAGACGGACACAATACCATTTGGGCACAATCACTACCTCCTGGCACGTCTGCACAGAAGGCTGAGTTAATAGCACTAACCAAGGCCCTAGAGCTGTCCAAGAAAAAGAAAACTAACATTTATACTGATAGCCGATATGCCTTTGCAACGGCTCATACTCATGGAAGTATCTATGAAAGAAGAGGTCTCCTAACCTCAGAAGGAAAGGAAATCAAGAACAAAGCTGAAATAATTGCCTTATTAAAGGCCCTTTTTCTTCCTCAAGAAGTGTCTATAATTCACTGCCCCGGGCATCAGAAAAGACAGGATCCAGTCGCAGTAGGAAACAGACAGGCTGACCAAGAGGCCAGGCAAGCCGCCATGGCGGAAGTACTGACCCTAGCCACAGAACCTGACAACACCAGCCACATAACTATTGAACATACTTATACCTCCGAAGACCAGGAAGAAGCAAGAGCCATAGGGGCTACAGAAAACAAAGACACTAGAAACTGGGAAAAAGAAGGAAAAATAGTCCTTCCCCAAAAGGAAGCCCTGGCAATGATCCAGCAGATGCATGCCTGGACACACTTGGGTAATCGAAAGCTAAAATTGTTAATTAAAAAAACTGACTTTCTAATCCCAAGGGCAAGTACACTCATAGAGCAAGTGACATCTGCCTGTAAGGTCTGTCAGCAGGTAAACGCTGGGGCTACCCGAGTGCCAGCAGGGAAACGGACTCGTGGTAACCGCCCGGGAGTCTATTGGGAAATAGACTTCACTGAAGTAAAACCTCACTATGCTGGATATAAGTACTCACTGGTGTTTATAAATACCTTTTCAGGATGGGTAGAAGCCTACCCCACCCGGCAAGAAATGGCACACATAGTAGCCAAAAAAATTTTGAAAAAAATCTTTCCTAGATTTGGACTTCCCAAGGTAATTGGGTCAGACAACGGGCCGGCCTTCGTTTCTCAGGTAAGTCAGGGGCTCGCCAGGATATTGGGGATTAATTGGAAATTATATTGTGCCTATAGACCCCAGAGCTCAGGACAGGTAAAAAAAATAAATAGAACAATAAAAGAGACCCTTACTAAATTGACCTTAGAGACTGGTTTAAAAGATTGGAGACGCCTCCTATCCTTAGCTCTGTTAAGGGCCCGAAATACGCCTAACCGTTTTGGGCTCACTCCATGTGAAATCCTCTACGGAGGACCTCCCCCTTTGTCAACCTTGCTTAACTCCTTCTCCCCCTCCGATCCTAAGACTGACCTACAGGCCCGGCTAAAAGGACTCCAAGCAGTACAGGCCCAAATCTGGGCCCCCTTGGCAGAACTGTACTAACCAGGACATCCACAGACCAGTCACCCCTTCCAGGTGGGAGACTCTGTCTACGTTAGACGGCACCGCACTCAAGGACTAGAGCCTCGGTGGAAAGGACCCTACATCGTTCTCCTGACCACGCCCACAGCCATAAAGGTTGACGGAATCTCCACTTGGATCCACGCATCCCACGTCAAGGCTTCTCCAGAGACGCCCGGACCAACACCACCTGAGATATGGAGACTCCGACGCTCCGAAAACCCGCTCAAGATAAGACTCTCTCATATCTAACTCTCTGCTTATTGTTTGCCCTTCTTCCCTGCGCCGTCTCTAGTATAGCTTTTGACGCTAACCCCCACCGGCCATTTAGCCTGACCTGGCAGATAATTAATTTTAATAATCAAGAGGTCTTAAATGAGACCTCCGAGAATGCTCCTATAGGGACTTGGTTTCCAGACCTCTATTTCAACCTAGAAAAAATAGCAGGAAAGATAAAAGACACAGGCCCCCGGTTTACTGGTCCCACAGGAGTCCTATTAGGGACTCCTCAGGATGGACAAGAATGGAAAAGACAGGCTAGAAGGGTATCCATCAGCCGGAATGGGTTTTATGCCTGTCCCGGATTCAGGACAGGACAAATGAAAAAAACTTGTGGAGATCTGACTCACTTATATTGCAAAAGCTGGTCCTGTGTGACTACTAATGATGAAAAGTGGAAATGGGCCACAAAACCTTGGTACATAACCATGTCCTTTGTCCAGCCCTGTACCACAACCCGATATTCGGAAAATTGCAACCTGGTCCGCATCAAGTTTAAAGATGCAGCAAAATCTGATAACAGATGGATAACAACAGGGTTAATATGGGGCCTCTATTTATACCAGCACAACCCGCCTAAAATTCCCCTCCAAATCAGACTATTGGTCAATCCGGACACTGCCCCTGTTATAGTAGGGCCAAACCAGGTCTTATTAGAAGCTAGAAAGCCCCCGGTTCCCATATCTGAGAAGCCCCAATTAAAGGCTCCCCAAAGTACTTCCCCACCCTTGATCTCCGCCTCCTCTGAATACGCATCCTCAACTCAAGACATCACCCGATGGGCCCCTAACCCGGAAATAGAAAACAGGCTCCTGAATCTCATAAAAGGTTCCTATCTTGCCTTAAATCAGACAAGGCCAGAATTCACCTCCTCTTGCTGGTTATGCCTAGCAACAAGTCTTCCTTATTACGAAGGCATCGCCTCCACTGCTAAGTTCATCAATTCCACTAATCCTACTGGATGCGCGTGGGAACAACGCAATAAACTGACCCTGGCTGAAGTTTCTGGGTCAGGAACTTGCATAGGCCAAGTACCCCCTAGTCATCAGCATCTCTGTAATGTAACCCTGGCAGTACCCAGTTCCAATCACTACTTGGTCCCCTCTGAGGTGGACTGGTGGGCGTGCGACACTGGGCTCACCCCCTGTATATCCACAGCTGTTTTTAACAGCGGCACCCACTACTGCGTGTTGGTACAAGTTGTTCCCCGAGTCTACTATCATTCTGGAGACTCTTTTGATCTTCGGTATGAACAAAAAACTCATATAAGACCTAAAAGAGAACCTATCTCCCTCACCCTCGCTGTCATGTTAAGAATTGGGGTAGCGGCTGGAGTTGGGACCGGGACGGCGGCCCTGGTACATGGTAAATACCATCTGCACCAACTTAGAGAAGCCATAGATGAGGACCTTAGAGCCATAGAACACTCCATCACAAAACTTGAAGAGTCTTTAACTTCCCTGTCGGAAGTTGTGTTACAAAACCGACAAGGACTAGAAATTGTCTTTCTGAAAGAGGGCGGGCTCTGTGCAGCCCTGAAAGAGCAATGTTGTTTTTATGCAGATCATTCAGGAATAGTTAAAGATTCTATGGCAAAACTAAAAGAAAAATTAGACAAGAAAAAAAAAAGAAAAAAATCTCAGCAAAATTGGTTTAAAAATTGGTACAATCGATCCCCTTGGTTTAGCACCCTAATCTCCACCATCTTAGGACCCCTCATCCTACTCACACTCATCCTGACTTTCGGGCCGTGCATACTCAACCGCTTACTCACCCTTATTAAAAATAGATTAAACATAGTACATGCTATGGTTCTAACCCAACAATACCAGACCCTTAGGACTGAAGAAGAGGCTCAAGATTGAGCCTCTGACACAAAAAGAGGAGGAAATGAAACTAGGCCTCACAAAACCTAAAAAGTTAGCACCAGGTGGCCCTAGATAGGGTCCCACCCTGCCTCGATAGGGTCCCATCCTGATAGGGTCCCACCCTGCCAATTCCCGGAAACAACCTCATGAGGTCCCACCCTGCCAATTCCAGGGGTCTCACCCTGCCTGGAAGTTCCCGGAATCAACAACTCCAGGAAAGAGCCTCATAAGGTCCTGCTCTAACCAATTAAACCAAGACCCCTTGCTCA
>NW_020265737.1:0-1838 GCF_003255815.1 Theropithecus gelada | reverse complement strand
ATGTTGACCAGGATGGTCTCGATCTGATTTCATGATCTGCCCGCCTCGGCCTCCCAAAGTGCTGGGATTACAGGCGTGACCCACCGCACCCAGCCTCGGTATAATTTCTTTCTTAGGCCTGGCTAAAAGTCATAAATAATCTGTAATCAGTGTTATTTAATACTCTTTTGACCCTCACCCAAATCTTGTCATAAAGAACAAATGAATTTTTGTGTGGAGAACCTGTTAATGTAGTAGGCTAAAGCTGTGATTTTAAGAAGAAAACACATAGTAAAGTTCTATGTAGCTGAAAGGCGTGGTGTCAATATGTGGTCTGTTCCCTGGCCATTGATGGTGCCACTGACTGCCTTACTAATGGTCACTGTCCACTTGAAGGCCTAATGTGTACAGCTCACATTATTATTATTATTATTTTGAGATGGTGTCTCGCTCTGTTACTCAAGGTGGAGTGCAGTGGTGCAATCTTGGCTCACTGCAACCTCCGCCTCCTGAGTTCAAGCGATTCTCTTGCCTTAGCTTCGGAGTAGCTGGGATTACAAGCATTGCATCATATTTCTTTGGGTATTATTGAGGCAGTGGCCTTACTGAGCCTTGTGTTTCATTCTAACAATGCTTCAGCATGTGTGGCTACATACAAGGGAGGTTGAATTGTTGCAGTAAACTGAGGAATGGAGAGACTAATATGCAGTACAGGAGGATTGTTTATTTTAGGTACGCACTGGCTCAGTGGATTTGTATCTAAAAAGTTGAGCATTGAACAAAGACAGAGGGGTTTTTTTTTAATTCTCCAATTTAAAACTTTTAATTAAAAAATAAACTTTAATGTCAAAAATGCAAACTTGGGGAAGACAGAATGATCACACACAAGGCTGTCACTTCACACTTGGAAGGCTGCACAGCGGCCGGGCAGAGGCGCTCCTCACTTCCCAGATGATGTGGGGGCCGGGAAGAGGTGCTCCTCACTTCCCAGACGATGTGGGGGCTGGGAAGAGGTGCTCCTCACTTCCCAGACAGGGCGGGGGCCGGGCAGAGGTGCTCCTCACTTCCCAGACGAAGTGGGGACTGGGAAGAGGTGCTCCTCACTTCCCAGATGGTGCAGCCAGGTAGACAGGCTCCTGACATCTCAGACAGCGGGCATCCGGGCAGAGGCGCTCCTCACATCCCAGACAGGGTGATGGCCGGGCAGAGGCACTTCTCACCTGCCAGACGGTGGGGCAGCAGCTAGTCAGAGGCGCTCCTCACTTCCCAGACGGTGGGCAGCTGGGCAGACGTGCTCCTCAGTTGATCATACAGTGACAGGTCATGTAATCTATAGCATAACGTAACTTGTGACCTTGCATAGCTGGTTGCCTTGTAGCTGCATTGAAAGAAAAATAAGAACTGGCTAAATACAGACATTTGTAAAACACAATAATGCTTAAGAAACCTGGGAAAAGAGTAACAGTAAAATAATCTGTTTTTCTTTTTTTTTCCTTCAACTTTGCTCTGGAAGTAGGGGGTGTCTGGAGCCTATTCTTTTGGCCTTGGCTCTTCGGACAGTGTTATCTTATAACTGTCCTTGAAGTGAGCTTGCTAGGCAGAGGAAAACTTGTTCTTTTCTTTTGCTTTTTAACTTTGGCCTTGCCACATTCTGGGCCTTAACTTTTACTTTTCTTGGAGTGAATAAATGCAGTGCTTATTATTATTATTTTAAATTTCTGCCTCAGTTTCTTTTCTTTGATGCCTTTTATGAAAGAAGTTTTAGAATAGAAGGCATCACTATTACTGCTTGAAGTAATAGTGCTCCACATCGTCTGGGATGTGAGGAGCACCTCTGCCCGGCCGCCCTGTCTGGGATG
>NW_020265736.1:0-1838 GCF_003255815.1 Theropithecus gelada | reverse complement strand
TGGGTATAATGTAAACATAATTTCATACAACATCTTAGCGCATTGCACACCACAGTACTACTCTTCCAGACTAGTAGGTAGATACACTGTTTCTCTCATACCTCTGGTGTCACAAGTCATAAAAGCCATTCACTCTGTCACCAATGCACAAATTCTTCATAAGAATTTTAATATCGTTCATTTATACTTTTTGAATATACAAAATAATATAGCTGGGGGAATAGCTTTTGGTAGTATAATTCAAACTTCACTACCTTAATTCTTCCTTGTTCTCCTCTTTTTGACAATGTAAATAATTTCCTTTGCTTACTTATATTGTTACATAGAAAGTTTTAAGGTATTCATTTATTATAACTTATTATAATTCATTAAAATACTCTCTCCCACATATGTCTATATCTATATACGTATATACATAGATATAGATATATAAACATATCCTCAAGCTCAGAGATGCTTTGCTCAAACCAATTTCTTACTGCTATAATTTTTTTGGAATTTCTTATATACTGTTCTACCTCCTTTGTGATCTCTATTCTATAACTAATGTTATAGATTGTCATACACAATAAATTATAAGGCAAATTGAAACACTGCAACAGTCTAATTCAGTGTGCAGCTGCACTTGAGTACATCTCTACTATCTTTTTTGAAAATTAAAATTTATTGGCTCTTTCGAAGATAGTTTCAATTTCAGTAAGTAAAGACCGAAACTAACATTAAACTAAGAGTATTATTAACTGAACTTTCACGTAAAAATAAGATCATATTCAATTTGTTACTTCTTAAATACATTTGTAGATAAGAAAAACACAAAGATTTTGGTTTGTCTTTTTCATAAATTATCTATCCTTTTAAAGGTTAAAAAATAAAACTAATCCCATTATTTTCTGTCATGGTGGTGCATATGATAATACCATGTATGGAAAATAATCTCTTGTATAGCTATGCCTACCTCTCATATACTATATGTTAATGTAATTAACGCCATATTTGGAATATTTTACAATTGTAATTTGAATAACTTCCGAATTCATTGAGTAATTAAACGTTTTTATTTATTTTTTAAATCTGTCCAGTTAATCAGTTTTTTTTATAATGGTGGTTTTTTTTGTTTGTTTGTTTTTGAGATGGAGTCTTGCTCTGTCGCCCAGGCTGGAGTGCAGTGGCCGGATATCGGCTCACTGCAAGCTCCACCTCCTGCGTTTACGCCATTCTCCTGCCTCAGCCTCCCCAAGTAGCAGAGACCACAGGCGCCCGCCACCTCGCCTGGCTAGTTTTTTTGTATTTTTTAGTAGAGACGGGGTTTCACCGTGTTAGCCAGGATGGTCTCCATCTCCTGACCTCGTGATCCGCCCGTCTCGGCCTCCCAAAGTGCTGGGATTACAGGCTTGAGCCATCGCGCCTGGCCTATAATGGTGTTCTTTATTTAATTGTATTGCGGTTAAGAGAATGTGATCTTTACCATTACTGTCTTTGAGAATTAATTGAAATTAATTTATCTAAACTCAGAGACATGTGCCCTCTGAAGTAGGTAACCACATTTTTAAATTATTATTTTATGTTATTCTGTGTGTGAACAAAGTGTCCGTATATGTATGATATATGTCATCTCTCTAATATAGAGGTACTTATCTGGTAAATCTTAAGCTAACGTATCCCTCTTAAACGTTTATCAAGTTTGCCTTGCTCAATTCTACCTTTTAAATGCAGAAGATTAATTGTTCTTATTGTTTATTAGTATCTAGCTACAATGAAAATGTGAATATATGCTGCCTAGTGTAGGCTCACTGGTCACGAAAAGGACTTTTTTTTTTTTTTTTTTTTTTTTTTTTTTT
>NW_020265735.1:0-1838 GCF_003255815.1 Theropithecus gelada | reverse complement strand
GAAATATTCCCCGATAACAAAGAGAAAGAAGCTTTCTGAGAAACTTCTTTGTGTTCTGTGAAATCCTCTCACAGAGTTACAGCTTTCCACTCCAGAAGCCTTTCGCTAAGACAGTTCTTGTGGAATTGGCAAAGTGATATTTGGAAGCCAATAGAGGGCTATGGTGAAAAAGGACATACCCTCAGATGAAATCTGGAAAGAAGCTTTCTAAGAAACTGCCCTGTGATGTGTGTCTTCTACTCACAGTGTTACATCTGTATTTCGTGGATCTCTTTGCCAGCGTTCTTTCTGTGGAATATGAGAACAGATATTTCGGATCCCTTTTTTGAAGACTGTAAAGCCAAAGGAAATATCCTCCGATAACAAAGAGAAAGAAGCTTTCTGAGAAACTTCTTTGTTTTCTGTGAAATCAACTCACAGAGTTACAGCTTTCCCCTCAAGAAGTCTTTCTCTAAGACAGTTGTTGTGGAATTGGCAAAGTGATATTTGGAAGCCCATAGAAGGCTATGGTGTAAAAGGAAACATCCTCAGATGAAATCTGGAAAGAATTTTTATGAGAAACGGCTCTGTGATGTGAGACATCTACTCACAGATTTACATCTGTATTTTCTGGATCTCTTTGCTAGCCTTATTTCTGTGGAATCTGACAACAGATATTTCGCATATCTTTCTTTGAAGAGTATAGGGCCAAAGGAAATATCCTCCGATAACAAAGAGAAAGAAACCTTCTGACAAACTTCTTTGTGATCTGTGAAATCATCTCCCAGAGTTACAGCTTTCCCCTCAAGAAGACTTTCGCTAAGACAGTTCTTGTGGAAATGGCAAAGTAATATTTGGAAGCCCATAGAGGGCTATGATGAAAAAGGAAATATCCTCAGATGAAATCTGGAAAGAAGCTTTCTGAGAATCTGCTTAGAGATCTGTTAATTCATCTCACAGAGTTACATCTGTATTTCGTGGATCTCTTTGCTAGCCTTATTTCTGTGGAATCTGAGATCAGATATTTCAGATCCCTTTGAAGACTATAGGGCCAAAGGAAATATCCTCCGATAACAAAGAGAAAGAAGCTTTCTGAGAAACGACTTTGTGTTCTCTGAAATCATCTCACAGAGTTACAGCTTTCCCCTCAAGAAGCCTTTCGCTAAGGCAGTTCTTGTGGAATTGGCAAAGTGATATTTGGAAGCCCCAAGAAGGCTACGGTGAAAAAGGAAATATCCTCAGATGAAACCTGGAAAGAAGTTTTCTGAGAACCTGCTTAGTGCTCTGTTAATTCATCTCACAGAGTAACATCTGTATTCCGTGGATCTCTTTCCTAGCCTTCTTTCCGCGGAATCTGAGAAGAGATATTTCGGATCCCTTTCATTGAAGACTATGGGGCCAAAGGAAATATCCTCCGATAACAAAGAGAAACAGGCTTTCTGAGAAACGTCTTTGTGTTCTGTGAAATCACCTCACAGAGTTACAGCTTTCCCCTCCAGAAACCTTTCGCTAAGACAGTTCTTGTGGAAGTGGTAAAGTGATATTTGGAAGCCCATAGAGGGCTATGGTGAAAAAGGAAATATCCTCAGATGAAATCTGGAAAGAAGCTTTCTGAGAAACTGCTCTGTGATGTGTGTCTTCTACTCACAGAGTTACATGTGTATTTCGTGGTTCTCTTTGCTAGCGTTATTTCTGTGGAATCTCAGAACAGATATTTCTGACCCTTTGCTGAATATAGGGCCAAAGGAAATATCCTCCAATAACAAAGAGAAAGAAGCTTTCTGAGAAACTTCTTTGTGTTCTGTGAAATCATCTCACAGAGTTATTGGAGGATATTTCCTTTGGCCCTATAGTCTTCA
>NW_020265734.1:0-1838 GCF_003255815.1 Theropithecus gelada | reverse complement strand
AGGGGAAGGGAAGGGGGAGGGGGAGGGGAAGGGAAGGGGAGAGGGGAGGGGGGGGGGAAGGGGGAAGGGGAGGGGAAGGGGAAGGGGAAGGGAAGGGAAAATTATCTTGGTATTCAGAACATCCCACATGTTTGTTTTAGTGATTACCTTTATACTAATACTTTTTAGCGATGTCCTTGGTCTGCTTTTTCCTTATTCAAGCTTCCATGTTTTGGTTTGTCAGCTTATTACGTCCTTTGACTTCTACTTATTTCCCATACAATATTTACTATTCAACTTTTCTCCCTTCTCCTTCCATTATTTTTAGTTGTACCTGTTTGTCAGAATATAATGTATATTCTGGTCACTACCTTTGTTTTAGTCTTAGATTCTCAATTAAACATTCAATTCTCACCATCAGTTCTTTTGACAAAAATGAAAATGACCCCAGTCACCTCTTAGGGGGATGAAGTTTATCTTCTGTTAGATTCCCCAGGAGAGTCTTGTAAGTGTGATATTCCCTGAGTTCTTGCATATTTATTTTTTACAGCCTTGATACCTGAAGGCTAGCTTGGCTGGCTTGGCTGTAAAATGCTTGTCTTGTCTTGCATATACTTGAGCGTCTTTAAAATACTACTCTCCCTGTTGTTCTTTTTGTATTTTGCTATTAGGAAGTCTGATGTCAACCTGGGTATTTTTTGTTTGTTGTGACAGATTTTTGTGAGAAGGAGGTATGGAAAAGGTTGGAGCCCTAAACAATTTTTTTTTTTTTTGAGATGGAGTCTCGCTCTGTCGCCCAGGCTGGAGTGTAGTGGCGCAATCTTGGCTCATTGCAAGCTCCGCCTCCCGGGTTCACACCATTCTCCTGCCTCAACCTCCCGAGCAGCTGGGTCTACAGGCACCCGCCACCACACCTGGCTAATTTTTTTGTATTTTTAGTAGCAACAGGGTTTCGCCGTGTTAGCCAGGATGGTCTCGATCTCCTGACCTTGTGATCCGCCTGCCTTGGCCTCCCAAAGTGTTGGGATTACAAGTGTAAGCCACCGTGCCCAGCCACCCTAAACATTTTTAATGTTCTTTAAAGTCTGTAGGTTTACCGGGATATATTTTAGAGTTTACTGTTCTGGGTCAATTTTCCCTGATACACAATGGGCTCTTCCCCTATTATATCCAAGTCTTTTATTACTAGAAAGTTTTCTGGTGTTGTAGTTTTAAATACATTAATTCTGTCCCATATTTTGTTTTATTTATTTTGTCTTTATTTCTTTGGGCATCTCCAAATATATTTATGTTAGGTTTTCTTTGCCTAACTTCTATATTAATTTCTGATTCTTCTTACTCCTTTCTATGTTTAGTTTTTATTCTCTCAGCTGTTTCATGCCTTTCCTCAATGCCAAATATATTTTCAGTTCAATCTATTGTTCTTTGGCTAACTTGTAACTCAGTCTTTATAAGAACATTTTGGCTTTTTCTTCAATTTCTTTTCTGAGTTCAGTAAACTTTCATTTCACAACATTCAGTTTTTTATCCATTTTGGCTTTAAGTTTTTGAATTTCTGATTTAAGGTGTTTTGTCTTATCTGCAAATGTTTGTTTAAGGACATTTAATTCAGGTTGATAAATAGTGTAATGATTTTCTTCTGCTTCATGACTGTTTTTTGAGGGAGAATATTCATTACGTGAAATGTTTTGATTTTCATTTTCTATTTTCTTCTTGTAGTAGTTTTGCACAAATGTCAGCTGCCATGTTTGGTTTATTTTGTAAGGTCTTATTTTTTTTCTCAATCAGCAATAATAAGTGTGAGGGTTTGGCGAGGCTTACTAAATTTCTTAGATTAAAAGCACCATCTTTTATTAGTG
>NW_020265733.1:0-1838 GCF_003255815.1 Theropithecus gelada | reverse complement strand
ATAGGTTCTTGATTTGTGAAATGATGATAATTACATATAGTTTGTAAGTGTAGTACAGATAAAAAGACAGAATAATGTGAACAGCTTAATAAGGTGGCCTTCAAGTACTAGCAATATATATCCTTATGGTTCTATCAGGAACAACACTTTTCAATTTTTTTAGGAAAAAAAGGATTGTTTTCAAATCTGAATAGTGCATCTTCCACCTCTCAGTTCAGGCAAAGCAGCTCTGCTTTCACTTTTCCCCAAGGAAGAATTTGTAAATGGCGCATGTCTGAGAAGGATTGATCTTCAATGTCTTTATACCCTGTGTCGGGGGATGCAGGCAGAATACACTTGATTGTACACATTAACACCTTGCTCTGAAGAGAAATTTAATTTCAACTTCTCTAAGTTTTTGTACCAGTCAGGGTGGGCAAGGTTGTGCTGGAATGGGACACCTAGAGAGTCAGGCTAATGGAAAAGCTATTACTCAGTGTCAATGGCTGTCATGGCAGGAGGCAAAAGGGAACTCATGCAAATCTTACACAACGAATTAAGTCTTGTGTCTCAGAAGGGAACCATGTCAATTCCAATTATGATTCTCGGTCTCAGTCAGCCACTAAAAGGCCAGGAAGTAGAATCCTATGTTCCCAGAAGACTGAGGGTCAAAAATATTTATCCATCAGGCACATAATTACCATAGTTATGGCTTAATAAACACACGCACGTGTGCGCGCGCGCACACACACATACACACTGTGTGTGCTAAGAGCACGTATCAGAAAGCTTATTTATAGAGAAATTTATTTTTTCTTTTCAGTTACTGAACTGCATACTATCTCAAGTTCCCATTTTGCCTAGTAGGAAAAAAAAAAGGAATCAATTAATTATAGGTAAACTCAATCACTTCCAGATTGTGTTACACATTAGAGATTCAAACGGAGCCAAATTAGCATCTTTACCCTCTGTGAGGAAAGACAAAACATGTAGTATGGAAACATGTGGTATGAGACCATGCAATCACATATTGCCTGGCACTTACTACTTGGTTCCTAAGGCCTAGTTGTTCATTTATCATCCACAAAATTGTTGTCATGCTTCTACCATAGAATGGTATAATATCAGGGAGGCAAGGTCCCTTCCCTGTACTATAATCAATGAAAGAAAATAAAACAGAATTAGCCACGGCCCAGAAAGCAAAATTTAACTGAGGAGACAAGGGAGGAATACATGAAAAGATAACACACACTTCACAGCCAGTACCTAAAAAATGACTACCAATCAGAGAGAGTGCTGGAAATGTGACACGCAAAGTTGTCCACCAAGCTGGGAGGATTTTAGTGGAGGTAAGGAAAAAACTAGATCTTAGTCTACAACGACTAGTAAATTATAACATGCCCATTTATATTAGATTCAAAATTTAATGAAATCTATAATTCATTGTTTACCAGTGTTGAGTACTTACGTTAAGCACCTTATGTGCACTGTTTCTTATAATTCTCATAATAACTTTATGAGGTTGGAAAGAATTTTATGCTCATTTGAAAGATATGAGTCACTTAAAGTAGTTTAGTAATGAGCTGGTTAGCAAGTGTCAAAGACAGGATTAATATTCAGATCTTTTATACTCCAACAACTATACTATTCTTTATTTCCTATGTTCAACATATTTTGTCTCAGTTTGCAAATATGACAAACTTACACAATCAAATTAATCATAGCATTTATAAGTGTATTATGACTGGGGGCACTTACCAGACCGCATTGTGCCTTGAGTTTGAGTTCTGACTCCTTCCAATAATAGCTGTCTGAACACAGCAGGTCATTAATGTAGTATGTATGTGTCTGTTTTCTCA
>NW_020265732.1:0-1839 GCF_003255815.1 Theropithecus gelada | reverse complement strand
CAACTCACAGAGTTACACTTTTCTGTTCATTGATCAGTTTGCTAACAGCGTTTTCTTGAAATCTGCAGTGGGACATTTCTCTGCCAATGAAGCTTATGTTGACCGAGGAAATACCTTCAGATGAAAAGTTGACGGAAGCTTCTTGAGGAACTGCTTTGTGATGTTTGATTTCAACTCACTGAGTTACAGCTGTATTTCATAGAGCTGTTTGCTAGTCCAGTTTTTGCTGAATTTGAGAACCGATATTTCAGATGTCTTGGGGGAGTATAGAGCCAAAGAAATATCCCCAGATAAAAGCGAGAAAGAAGATTTCTGAAAAATGTCTTTCTGATCTATGAGTTCATCTCACAGACTTCTACCTTTCTCTTCATGTAACTGTTTGCTAACTCTTCTCGTGGAATCTTCAAAGAGATATTTGTGAGCACATTGAGGGCTACAGTGAAAAAGGAAATTTCTTCAGATAAAAACTGAAAGGAAGCATTCTGAGAAACTTCTATGTGACCTGTTCATTCATCTCACAGAGTTCCACCTTTCCTTTCATGTAACAGTTTGCTAACACTCTTCCCGTAGAATCAGCAAAGTGATATTTTGGGGTGTATTTATGGCTACAATAAAAAGGAAATATCTTCAGAGAAAAACTGAAAAGAAGCGTTCTGAGAAACAGCATTGTGACCTGTGAATGCAACTAACAGAGGTACACTTTTCTGTTCATTGATCAGTTTGCTAACACAGTTTTCTGGAAATCTGCAGTGGGATATTTCTTTGCCCAATGAATCTTACGGTGACAAAGGAAATATCTTCAGATAAAAAGTAGAAAGAAGCTTCCTGAGAAACTGTTTTGTGATGTGTGAATTCAACTCACTGAGTTACAGCTGTGTTTCATGGAGCTGTTTGCTAGTCCAGTTTTTGTTGAATCTGAGAACCGATATTTCGGATCAATTGGGGGAGTATACAGCCAAAGGAAATATCCCCAGATAAAAACGAGGAAGAAGATTTCTGAGAAATGTCTTTCTGATCTCTGAGTTCATCTCACAGAGTTCCACCTTTCTGTTCATGTAGCAGTTTGCTAACACTCTTCTTGTGGAATCTGCAAAGTAATATTTGGAGGCGCATTGATGGCCACAGTGAAAAAGGAAATATCTTCAGATAAAAACTGAGAAGAAGCGTTCTGAGAAACTGTATTGAGACGTTTGAATGCCACTCCCAGTGTTACACGTTTCTGTTCATTGATCAGTTTGCTAACAGAGTTTTCTTGAAATCTGCAGGGGATATTTCTTTGCCCAATGAAGCTTATGTTGAAAAAGGAAATACCTTCAGATAAAAAGTAGAAAGAAGCTTCCTGAGAAACTGCTTTGTGAGGTGTGATTTCAACTCACTGAGTTACAGCTGTATTTTATGGAGCTGTTTGCTAGTCCAGTTTTTGTTGAATCTGAGAACCGATATTTCGGATCACTTGGAGGAGTATACAGCCAAAGGAAATATCCCCAGATAAAAGCAGAAAGAAGATTTCTGAGAAATGTCTTTCTGATCTATGAGTTCATCTCACAGAGTTCCACCTTTCTGTTCACGTAGCTGTTTGCTAACACTCTTCTCATGGAATCTGCTAAGTGATGTTTGGGAGCGCATTGAGGGCTACAGTGAAAAAGGAATTATCTTCAGACAAAAACGGAAAGGAAGCGTTCTGAGAAACTTCTATGTGACCTGTGCTTTCACCTCACAGAGTTCCACGTTTCTGTTCTTGTAGCTGTTTGCTGACACTCTTCTCCTGTAATCTGCAATTGATATTTGGGAACTCATTGAGGGCTGCAGTGAAAAAGGAAATATCTTCAGATAAAAACT
>NW_020265731.1:0-1839 GCF_003255815.1 Theropithecus gelada | reverse complement strand
CAACTCACAGAGTTACACTTTTCTGTTCATTGATCAGTTTGCTAACAGCGTTTTCTTGAAATCTGCAGTGGGACATTTCTCTGCCAATGAAGCTTATGTTGACCGAGGAAATACCTTCAGATGAAAAGTTGACGGAAGCTTCTTGAGGAACTGCTTTGTGATGTTTGATTTCAACTCACTGAGTTACAGCTGTATTTCATAGAGCTGTTTGCTAGTCCAGTTTTTGCTGAATTTGAGAACCGATATTTCAGATGTCTTGGGGGAGTATAGAGCCAAAGAAATATCCCCAGATAAAAGCGAGAAAGAAGATTTCTGAAAAATGTCTTTCTGATCTATGAGTTCATCTCACAGACTTCAACCTTTCTCTTCATGTAACTGTTTGCTAACTCTTCTCGTGGAATCTTCAAAGAGATATTTGTGAGCACATTGAGGGCTACAGTGAAAAAGGAAATTTCTTCAGATAAAAACTGAAAGGAAGCATTCTGAGAAACTTCTATGTGACCTGTTCATTCATCTCACAGAGTTCCACCTTTCCTTTCATGTAACAGTTTGCTAACACTCTTCCCGTAGAATCAGCAAAGTGATATTTTGGGGTGTATTTATGGCTACAATAAAAAGGAAATATCTTCAGAGAAAAACTGAAAAGAAGCGTTCTGAGAAACAGCATTGTGACCTGTGAATGCAACTAACAGAGGTACACTTTTCTGTTCATTGATCAGTTTGCTAACACAGTTTTCTGGAAATCTGCAGTGGGATATTTCTTTGCCCAATGAATCTTACGGTGACAAAGGAAATATCTTCAGATAAAAAGTAGAAAGAAGCTTCCTGAGAAACTGTTTTGTGATGTGTGAATTCAACTCACTGAGTTACAGCTGTGTTTCATGGAGCTGTTTGCTAGTCCAGTTTTTGTTGAATCTGAGAACCGATATTTCGGATCAATTGGGGGAGTATACAGCCAAAGGAAATATCCCCAGATAAAAACGAGGAAGAAGATTTCTGAGAAATGTCTTTCTGATCTCTGAGTTCATCTCACAGAGTTCCACCTTTCTGTTCATGTAGCAGTTTGCTAACACTCTTCTTGTGGAATCTGCAAAGTAATATTTGGAGGCGCATTGATGGCCACAGTGAAAAAGGAAATATCTTCAGATAAAAACTGAGAAGAAGCGTTCTGAGAAACTGTATTGAGACGTTTGAATGCCACTCCCAGTGTTACACGTTTCTGTTCATTGATCAGTTTGCTAACAGAGTTTTCTTGAAATCTGCAGGGGATATTTCTTTGCCCAATGAAGCTTATGTTGAAAAAGGAAATACCTTCAGATAAAAAGTAGAAAGAAGCTTCCTGAGAAACTGCTTTGTGATGTGTGATTTCAACTCACTGAGTTACAGCTGTATTTTATGGAGCTGTTTGCTAGTCCAGTTTTTGTTGAATCTGAGAACCGATATTTCGGATCACTTGGAGGAGTATACAGCCAAAGGAAATATCCCCAGATAAAAGCAGAAAGAAGATTTCTGAGAAATGTCTTTCTGATCTATGAGTTCATCTCACAGAGTTCCACCTTTCTGTTCACGTAGCTGTTTGCTAACACTCTTCTCATGGAATCTGCTAAGTGATGTTTGGGAGCGCATTGAGGGCTACAGTGAAAAAGGAATTATCTTCAGACAAAAACGGAAAGGAAGCGTTCTGAGAAACTTCTATGTGACCTGTGCTTTCACCTCACAGAGTTCCACGTTTCTGTTCTTGTAGCTGTTTGCTGACACTCTTCTCCTGTAATCTGCAATTGATATTTGGGAACTCATTGAGGGCTGCAGTGAAAAAGGAAATATCTTCAGATAAAAACT
>NW_020265730.1:0-1839 GCF_003255815.1 Theropithecus gelada | reverse complement strand
ATAATGAAAATACTAATATCTTTAAAGTCCCAGAGGTGCCAAAGGCAACTGTCCCAGAAAGGAAGGTGCCTGAAGCTATCCCTCCCAAACCGGAAAGTCCTCCCCCAGAAGGTATGCGAAAGCTATACAAACTATAGGAGAAAAATGATTGTTATTTTAACTAGGAAATTATATGTTAAAAATCCTGCTACTTAAAGATGATATAATTCTAAATAAAACAAATGTCAACTGCTATCCAAAATATCTTGGTGTGTGCTTATATGCAAAAGGCATCTATTGTTTTCACCTTTTCTAAACATAAATTACAAATATCTTTGAAGTGCCTGAAGTGCTGCCACCGAAGGAAGTGGTCCCAGAAAAGAAAGTACCAGTGCCTCCTCCCAAAAAGCCAGAAGCTCCACCTCCTAAAGGTAGGTATCATTACACACCGTCAGTCCGGGGGGCCTGGGGAAAGAGTGTACAGAAAAGTCTGCGGATCTAACAAGTTGTATTTGCTTGGGTCAATGTGGAGTCGATATTCCCCCTTTATAGCTTCTAACTAAAAGATACTAATATCTTCAAAGTTCCTGAAGCTCCTAAAGAAGTTGTACTTGAAAAGAAAGTATCTGTGGCTGTGCCCAAAAAACCGGAAGCCCCACGAGCAAAAGGTATTTATTCCCACTCCTCTGTTAAGAAAAACTTATTCTCTGTACCCCTCACAATCATTGTAAAATATGCCTTCACCATTCATAAACTATAAAAATACTAATATCTTTCAAGTACCTGAAGCTGCTCAAGAAGTTGTCCCAGAAAAGAAAATTCCCAAGGCACCAATCAAAAAACCAGAAGCTCCCCCAGTTACAGGTACATGTCAGCTCAACCTTATCCTGCAGAAGAAATCTCTCTTCCATTCCTGAAAACAATTTTAGTCCATTGCTCTTCATTAACCTAAGTATAAAACTACTAATATCTTTCAAGTGCCAGAAGTTCCTCAAGAAGCCGCAGAGAAAGAAATTCCCATGGCTCCACCCAAAAAACCAGAAGTTACAACTGTCCCAGGTACACTTTAGCCCTGACTTCATTCTGCAGAAGAGATATCTTCTCTCCTACTGTAAACAATTTTAGCCCATTTCTCTTCATTAACTTAAGTCTAAAACTACTAATATCTTTCAAGTGCCTGAAGCTCAAGAAGTTGTCCCAGAAAAGAAAGTTCCCAAGGCTCCGCCCAAAAAACCAGAAGCCCCACCTGCCACAGGTATTTTTCACCCCTGTCCTTTTTCTGCAGAAGAAATATCTCTTCTGATCTTAGAAATATTTCAGTCCATTTGTCTCATTAACCTAAGTGAAAAACTACTAATATCTTTCAAGTGCCTGAAGTTCCACAAGAAATTGCCCCAGAAAAGAAAACACTGGTACCTCCTAAAAGGCCAGAAGTTCCACCTGTTACAGGTACTTGTCATTTGACCTTAAGTTTCAGAACATCCAGTTCCTCTGCTGTATATTTTTTTTAGTAGTCTCCATAGCTCTACATGTAACTTTACTAATATCTTTTAAGTGCCAGAGGCTCCCAAAGAAGTTGTCCCTGAAAAGAAAGTGCCCTTGGTTCCTCCTAAAAAGCCTGAAGTCCCACCTGTTAAAGGTATTTGTCACTGACCTTAGACTTCAGAAGATCTCATTCTTTTGCAGTTGAATATATTTTGTTCCAGTGGACTTCATAACCCCTAAATGTAATTTTACTAATATCTTTTAAGTGCCAGAGGCTCCCAAAGAAGTTGTTGCTGAAAAGAAAGTGCCAGTGACTCCTCCTAAAAAACCTGAAGTCCCACCTGTTAAAGGTATTTGTCACTGGCTTTAGGCTTC
>NW_020265729.1:0-1839 GCF_003255815.1 Theropithecus gelada | reverse complement strand
GACCACCTTAGTGGAAGGGGACAATCTGGGCCTCTGGCCTGCCATGTGCACAAGCATAAGAATTGCTTTTCTTTAATGTGCAAATGGAATATTTGATCAATTTTAACCAGGCATTTGCATCTTGATATCCTGTCTTAATTGCTAAAGTTTGTTTTAAGTCTTTAACTTCTATGATCCTCCAGTAAAATGAATGTGTGGTTTTAGGGAAATTACAAAAACCAGTTGGGGCAGTCCATCCTTGCTCTTTAGTGGTCCACAGAACATTGGATCAACTATGGCATGAAAGCTGTACATCGGGGTGCAAGACTCCTGGTTGGCACTGGGGTCTTTATCGAAATCTCCCTGGATTAAATGGTCCTAGTTTACTAATGTCTAGTCTGAGGGGAGTCAGGAGGGACAGAAGTACTTTTCTGAAGTAGAAAGCTGTCTTTGACTTGGCAAGTCCTCACAGGGTGTAACAAAGCAAGCATTAATTTATTAAAACCATCAGATCTCATGAGAACTCCCCCACTATCATGAGAACAGTATGGGGGAAGCTACCTCCATGATCCAATCACCTCCCACCAGGACCCTCCCTCAACACCTGGGGATTTGGGTGGGGACACAAAAACAAACCATATCATCCCTATTCCTCTTCATCTCTTTGTGTATGTGTAAATGCATAGACAAACATAATAAAAGGTGCACACAGTGAAAAAAAAAATAGTTTGAGGTGAAATTGACTTGGTTATATTAATAACTAGATGGTCAGTAATAGAACAAGGAAAGAAGAAAGAGTAATAGAATAGATTAAAAGAGTTAAATTTTTCTTAGCTTTAGTGTTGTAGGGTTTTAATCAGGCCTCTGAGCCCAAGCCAAGCCATCGCATCCCCTGTGACTTGCACTTATAAGCCCAGATGGCCTGAAGTAACTGAAGAATCACAAAAGAAGTGAAAATCCATGCCCTGCCTTAACTGATGACATTCTACCACAAAAGAAGTGAAAATGGCCGGTCCTTGTCTTTAGTGATGACATTATCTTGTGAAATTCCTTTTCTTGGCTCATCCTGTCTCAAAAAGCTCCCCAAATGGGCACCTTGTGACTCCCACTCCTGCCCACCAGAGAACAACCCCCTTTGGTTGTAATTTTCCTTTACCTACCCATTTCACATAAAACAGCCCCACCCTTATCTCCCTTCGCTGACTCTCTTTTCAGACTCAGCCCGTCTGCACCCAGGTGAAATAAACAGCTTTATTGCTCACACAAAGCCTATTTGGTGGCCTCTTCACATGGACGGACGCGCATGACAGTTTTCCCCTGGGACTATGGCCCACGACTCTGGAGGGGTTGGCGCTTTCTTAACTCGGGTGTGATGAGTCCATCTTTTTTTTTTTTTTTTTTTTTTTTTTTGCTGTATGAACAGCAGTCTTGGTGGTTAGCAGCACAAGGTAGGGTCCTTCCCAGGCTGGTTCGAGGTTTTTTTCTTTCCACCTTTCGATGAGAATGTGATCTTCAGGCTGGTGTTAGTTTACTGAAAATTCTTGGGGTGGTAGATGTGCTAAAAGACTTTTAGGTTTTTTTTGTGTGTGTGTGAGAAAGTGAAAAGTAAAACTTTTAGGCCCTCCCCGTAAATGGTTCTGTTTGTTCGTGGCGCAGGCAGAGTTTGTTGCAAGGCTAGATGTAAGACTTGTTACTAAATGAT
The DNA here is from genome assembly GCF_003255815.1 of Theropithecus gelada. Taxonomy (NCBI): domain Eukaryota; kingdom Metazoa; phylum Chordata; class Mammalia; order Primates; family Cercopithecidae; genus Theropithecus; species Theropithecus gelada. Next base: position 158 of record NW_020265729.1, on the reverse strand, counting down.
TAACTGCCTTTGTTCTGCTTCTGTAAAACTGCTTTCCCGCCCTCCGAATTGTAAAACAAGCCCTGCCTCAGCCGGAAATTCCAAACCAGTATGCTAAAGGTGGCGGGGCCCGATCGCTGCAACCCAGACCCAAGGTTGCATCAGCAAAGGAAAACTGC
>NW_020265728.1:0-8124 GCF_003255815.1 Theropithecus gelada | reverse complement strand
GATAAACAAAGAAAGAACTGGCGTAACAAACAGTGACTCCACAGAGACCCCACAGCCCCGCTTCCCAGGACGTCTAAACCAAAAAGTGCCTGAGGCTGGTCCCAATCAGTGTAGAGGTTTATTTTGTCGAGTATGAGGATGTGCCTGGGAAAAGGGAACACAAAACCTCGGGAACATCTGAATCTGTGCTTTTTCCTAAGAGCATTTTGGCCCTTCAATGTTTAAAGGGGAAAAGTGAGGAGGAGAGGAAAGAGGGAAGGTAGGGTCACGTTCTTGTGGGGGCTTTGATTAGACTGACTGAATCCACATGTTGTGTGTGAAAAGGAGTGGATGGGGGAACACTCAATTATGTATTCATGTCATGCACAGTAAGTTGGCACTTTATCTAACATAAGGTGACCACAGAGCAGCTGCCTGTGCAGACACCTGGCCTTCTATCTGAGGCTATCTGCTTAGGAAAAAAAGGAAAAGCAGTTTCTTGCATGAATCAGCTTCTGGCCTTAGCTTTCCCCTTTGGCATAGTGAACGGGTTCCTGAGATTTTATATTCCTTTTACAGAAGGAAGCTGATCTCTGGTCTTGCACAGAAAGGAGAATGGCTGCAGGGTCCAGGATGGGATTTTCACCAAGTCCATTTATAGAGGGTGTCCCTGCAGTGGCCCCAAGGCAATGCCCCCTTGTTCTGTACACTGTTCCTACCCCGTTCCCAAAGATGGGCCTCATGGCCACGTTGGGGGCCTCTGAACACCTCCTACCCCAGGTGAATTAGCCTGGGGGGGATATACAACTCAAACTGATCATAATCTGCCTCTTTGTTTCCTAAGAATTGTGCTTTGGAACTGTCAATGAATTGAGGCAGTTTTTCCTCACACATGAAACTAGGGAAAAAATTGTATGCTTCACTGTTAAGAAAAACAGTATTGAATCAGGTAACTGGTTGGATCAAGGTTGATACTGAAAAAACCCATCAGCAGGCCCTTAACTTGAACTTACTGTGTCGGTTACAAAAAGGAGAACAAATTTATCTCTATCACAACTTTAGAATCATCTTCAACAGGAAACCCAAGCCATGCTTGTTTCCCTTAGCAAAACAAACAAGCAAATCAACCTATTTTTTGGAGGTTCCTTCTGAAGTTGAAGTTATCATGATTGCCCAGAAGGATGGCCCACCAAGAGGAGCCTAAGGAGGTCATCCCACTGAGAGGAGTCCCAGGAGGTCATCCCACTGAGAGGCGCCCCAGAAGATCATCCCACTGAAAGGAGACCCGGGGGTCATCCCACCAAGAGAAGCCTAAGGAGGTCATCCCACTGAGAGGAGCCCCAGGAGGAGGATGTCCACCAAGGGGAGACTCAGGCCACATCATTAGCAATTCCTCTTACTCCCAAGCTGCCTGTTTATTCTGAGACCAGAAGGTCATACGTGCCCTCCCTGGCCAGGAGCAAGAATGGATTGGAGTTGAGGACAAGATGAGTTGAGCTGAATACTTCTTGTAGATAAAAGGCAGCCAGGAGGCCCAGCAACAGAGCAGGATTCTAACACTCACTCCCTGGCCTGCAGGGCCCCTCAGAAAGGTGAGTTTTAGATGCATGTGAGTAGTAGAGTGTGTGTGCAGGAGCCAGCAACTCCACAAAACTCCCATTAAATATGTATCTTTTACAACGTAGCCTGTGTGTGGTGAGGGGAGATTCAGGCTCCATGACTAAACTCTGGGTGGATCAGGGACTGTCAAAAAGGTGAGAGGGGCTTCTTGCCTCATGGAGTGGGGACTCTTCATTTGCCAGGAGCTGATGTCCACAAGTCAAGCCAAGCAGTAGGCTGTTCAGAAGCTGGCCCATCCTGGCCAGCCAGCAGCAGTGCCCACATCTGCAGGTGGAGCTTGGCCCATGCAGCTGACTCTCAGGCTCTCCCCTTGACTTTCCTTTCAGAGGAGATAAGGACTCTGGTTTCTGAATTAAAGAAAGTGAATAAACAACTCCAAGTCATGGTGACATGTAGATGACTGACCTCTTCTTATTTCCTGGGAAAGTGGACTGAGACTTTATAGTCTTTCCTTAGGATTCATACGGAAATACGTGTGTGGTGTGAGAGATAAAAAGCAAACAGACTAGCAGACTGATTTTTATTGTACCAGGGAGAGCTGCCATAGTAGAATCAGTCTTGGTAGGGTGACTTATCTTAGACTTTCCTGGGATGGTAGACAAGTTTCAGACAGGGTGATGTAGAGCTGGGGAATGCCTCTGTCCATCAGCTGACCAAGAAACATTTTCAATGTGTCTGTATCATTCCAGGGGGTCTAGAGGTTCTACTCTCAGCTAGTCAACCATGAGAGAGAGTGGAGGTCTGCAGGGCGTGGGTCTGGCCTTGTCACAGGTAAACAAGAGGTCATCACGCACCTGATGGGGACAAGAGAAAGTGTGCCTAGGGGGGCCCACCCAGGTCTGTGGGGGAGGGTGATTTTTTGTGATGATTCTTTCCTGGAACAGAAAAAGGTTGGGGGAGATTTGGGAAAATAAGTGGAGGGATTTTATGACTATCATTGTTTTCTTGGAGCTTGGGTTCAGGTTCACCTGAAAACGTTGACAATACAGCACACACAGCCCACCAACCCCAGACCCCTGGTGGTATCACGCTGTAAGCACAGAACTCTTACTTGCCTTGTAATCCTCCATAATCCTCTCCAGTTCTCAAAACACATCATCAGCTTGATTTTCTCCTCGGCTGAGCCAGCATGAGCCAACCTGTTTCTTCCCACGCCATCTGGGCCTCGGGCCCTGCCACGTGGCACCACTGCCAAGCGCAGGACTGAGTGGGACACGTAGGTGTGTGGTTACCTGCCCGAGGGAGGGCTGCTGACCACCTGGGACACCACGCCCAGGCACACTCCCTGCCACGCAGGCTGGCCCTGAACCATGGCGTTTAGGCTAAGGGGAGGGGCCGTGGCTGGCATTTGTCACACGTCTCCCTGTGTCTAATGTGCAGAATTCGGGAAATACTTCTGAAGGCAGGATTGCCATGTGCCCAGCTGTCCGCCAGGGTTCATCCCAGGACCCAGCCCTACTGTGTGCTTCTTTACAGCTCATCATAAACCGGTCTGGACAAAAGGAGTTGCCCAGCCAGGAGAGAAAGTGAGCTGGGGCCTAAATGATTGGTGATGAGCGGGGATTCACACTGCAGTGCCCACCTGTGCCTTGATGGTGGCCCGACTCGCTTGTGGGGCTGGCGGGGATGAGAGTTAGCCTCCGTCGCAAGCACAGGGCTGGGGTGGCGGAAGCGGCTTCCCTGCAGCTGCAGCTGTCTGGGGTGATGGCATCTGGTACCTGAGCTTGCGTTCACAGTTTCTTTATAACCCACTGGGGCGGCGGTTCTGGAGGGTGGCCCTGGGAAGCAGCTCGACCACAAGAATGGGCAGCCTGGAGGGTAGGTGGGGGCTTGGCTTACCTTGTACAGTTCTTTCTATAATTCCTTTATAAAAATATAGTTTTCTTTAAAAATTGTATTCTTCTTAAACTGGATGTTCTTCTTTAAAATATAGAAATAGTATATAGGTGCATGAACTAAAAAGAGTAAACATGCCCTGTTCCTCCCACCAATTCTATACCCAGTGAAGAGTTAGATTTCTCTCTCTCTCTCTCTCTATATATGTATACACTCACACACAATGAGCCTATAATACATTTTGTATATATGCATGTCCATATATACATATCTCTATTTATATTCACATATGTATATGTGAATATATAAATATCTACATATTCACATATGTATATATGGACATGCATATATACAAAATGTGTATATGCATTTTTAGTCAAAACTTAAGCAATAATCTTCAATGCTTGTCTTTACAAGATGTTCTCCCTTCATCATATCAGGTACCTTTCCAGTCTGTCTGTCTGTAGCTTTCCAGCAAATCCTTTCCAAAGACAGTGGAGAAGTTTCCAGCAGGAGCAGCTGCTGAGAGACCCACACTGCACACACAGGCCTCGCCGCCCGCTGAGCGGGAAGAAGCGGCAGATGCCTTTTCAAGGGACCACTGAAAAGAGGTGGTCATTGACCCTAGCTGAAAACAAACGGGGAAAATGCCACAGCCTCACTGGCTGACACTCGCTGAGATTTTGGAAGCCACGTGCGGTGATAGCGGCTGCAGCAAAGGGATCGCAAATGGGTCACGTCACCCAGGGTGGCATTATCTTGCTTGGAGACAAAGTTCAAATTGTATGGATGTCTGTAGTTGTTAGAGCAAAGGCACAAAATGATCTTTGGAGATTTTTGGACATAATTTACCATCACTGTATCTTTGTCTGTATAGACAAAAATAATTGATAGAAAAAATACATAGAAAATTCAAGCATCGGCCAGGCACTGTGGCTCACGCCTTTAATCCCAGCACTTTGGGAGGCGGAGGCGGGTGGATTGCCTGAGCTCAAGAGTTCGTGACCAGCCTGCGCAACACGGTGAAACCCCGTCTCTACTGAAACACAAAAAATTAGCCCGGAGTGGTGGTGGGCGCCTGTGGTCCCAGCTGCTCGGGAGGCTGAGGCAGAATTGCTTGAACCTGGCAGGTGGATGTTGCAGTGAGCCAAGATCGTGCCACTGCACTCCAGCCTGGGTGACAGAGCAAGACTCCATCTCAAATAAATAAATATTTTTTTTAAAATCCAACATCATCAGCACTTTCTCATCCAGGCATAGGAGACATACGTAGTTGGCCCTCGGCTATCCAATCAAAGCCTCATTTGGCCCTCAGCAGACCAGTCACAGCCCGGTTTCCTCCACTGATCACTGCACTCAGCTAGATCTTTTCCACCCAAAGTGCCACTTGCTCCAGTTTGTGAGGCTCATAGACACGGCTGCTGAGCTGCAGACCTGGTGATGCCTGGGTCCAGCCGAGCTGCTCTCTCCAAATCCAGGCGCTGCTCTGCCACCTGTGTGGAGATGGGGTGTGGATACCGTGTGTACTTGCCCATACTCCCTATCAGCCCTAATTTTGGGATCGCACTTCTTATCTCCATGGGAATTTCAGTTCTCTATTTTGCTTAGTTGTTCACTGTCTGTTTCCTCCACTAGAACTAGGCTTCTATGAGAATGGAGACTCCCGGCCCTTTTATCAGTGTGGTACCCCGGTACCTTAGGAAGGATGCCTGGCCCAGGGTAGACACTCAATAGTGTGATGACTTTAGAAGTGGGTGCTCTATCCCAGGCTGCAGAGGGCTCATGGGAAAGGAAAAGGACCTATGAACCTGGAAAATACAAAGGGGGTGTGTGTGTGTGTGCATGCGTGTGTGCGTGTGTGAGTGTGTGTGTGTGCTGTGCACACAAGTGTGTTCTGAACCAGGACCTCCATGATCCCCCTGACTGTGAGAGTGGGACAGGCCAGATTCTCTGCACTCGGGCTCACCTAGCATTACCACCCTGACAGGGAGACTGGAAGGTGATCAATCACAGTGCTTCCGCTCTCCTTCACTCTGGTGCAAAATGAGGGTGCCTTAGCCCAATCAGATGCTGTTGGTCAGGGGCCCTGCAGACCCTTGATGGTCTTGGCTGGCTAGTCAGGCCACTCAAATGTCCCAGGTGGAGACGTGGCCTGAGAGAAAGACCCAGAATCCCAGGACATCACCAGTAGCTTCAACTGTGCCATGGAGGCTGGGAGGATTCACAAATGGTGTGAGGATGGGGATATTTCCTCCAGACTTGCTTTCCAGACCCCTCAGTGGGTCTGCCCTCTCTGATGAGTAATGGAAATTAGCTAAGGGTCTTGGCTGAGGGCCTGACACAGCCAACTTGCCCCAAAGCTTTTTCTCTGATTGGCTCTCTGGGTTCGCCTTGAGGGAGGAAGAAGCCAGAGCCCCTAATGCTCTGCTCAGCTCAGGAGGTGGCCTGTCTAGCCAGGTGAAGGCGGAGTGGTCAGCCCCTGCCAAGATTTAAATGTTTTGGAACATTTGCTAAGAGAAGACACCCTCAAGCCATGGTTGTGCTAATACAAATTGTTCTTCCTTAAACACCCACACACACACACATACACACAACATGAGTACCTTTATTTCCAAAGTGTGAAATTCCCTAAAGTAGACAAGAACTCGTTCAACTCCCTATAGATACCTTCTTCATCTTTATGTGGATAAAAATGTGTAAGATACATTTGAATTTATTTGGTGTTGCTTTTATTAGCAAAGATTTCGGATGTAATTGTCAAGGAAATTGATATTAATTTGCTTACATGAGTACGTTCCTTAAAAAAGCAAATTATTGATTAGACTTCCCTTAAATTAATCTTCAGCTTCTTGGCAGGAAGTTTGTTGATCTAAAAGGTGATTCTACAGCACGAAGAACCCAAGGAGCCTGCGGTGAACCCAGTGGTGGCAAAACAGTGCCCTCTAGTGGCTGTTGAGGTCCCAGTTCTGTAGAACAGGCGTGCTCTGAAGTCTGCATCCCCCAGGGTATCTGTCATTTTAATGTCCGGTGAGTGACCTGCCGATTCGAGCAGATCTACAGAATCACCTCTTTTCTCAAGCTGATAGTTTTATTTTATCTCAAGCTGATAATTTTAAGGAGTGGAATGATTATGGCACCTTTTGAATGTTTTACATGTACGTCTTTGGCTTTGGGAGGTCAGCCCAGGCCCAGGTCATGGCTCCAGTGCACACGCGGCTCATAACGCCAAAATCAGCTCTGAGTTTCCAGAGATTGCATTCTCTTCCCTCAGGCAACTGCATGTCTGCAGGAATGTGTAGGCTGCAGGAAGACAGGCTCAGGGGTTGGGTAACATAAGAGCGTCCCTTTGCTTATGACGAGACCACTGGGCCACCACGTCTAAGACCTGCCCTGGTCACAGGAACACTGGGAGGTGCTGGGAGCTATCTCCTCTAAGAAGCATTTTATTCTGCTACGGAGAAATGGCAGAGAGTGAAATATACTGTTGATTTTGTTTTTTTAATCCCTTTTAACATAGATAAAGGGGAGGAACTGGGAGGAAAGGGGAGAAAAAGCAGATGAAGCCATGGTTTCAGAAATTCAATCCCAGCAGAAGTGCTGGAGGGACAGGGAGGGTGTGGCTCAGAAGGATAGAAACAGACCAGGTTTATTTGTGCACAATGGGAAGCTCCTCAGGAGACACAAGCTGCGGAGGGGGAGGGGAAGAGCAGTCTCTGGAAACAGCCCACAGAGCCACAGAACGAGTCTTAGAGGATGGGGCTGGTGAGTTGAAGCAACCAAGGGAAAAAGACCAGCAGACAATGCAATAAAACATCAGGAAGGTCTTCTAATATCAAAACGCAGGTCATTCGTGGGAATTACAGACAGGCCAGAATTGAAGTAAAGTGTTGCCAAAAAATAAAAATAAGGTCCAAGTTGATTCGTCGATAACACGGTTAGTATGAAGAAGTCCATGTTATCCTAATTTCTTTACATATTATTCCAATTTGTATTGTCTCTGAAAGTCAAAATATCATCTTAGTCAATTAACATTTATTGGTGATAACATTTATTGGTGAAGCTCAACCATGTATCTTGAAGTTCACATTTATGCAATGTATCAGGGGCTCTTCCAGAGGCTTTCAAAATTATCCAAATCTTGAACTTTTACATCCCTCCTTTTTAAAGAGGAAACAGGTTCAGCGGGTCATTGACCCACCTGAGATCACCTAGCCAAGAAATTAAGGATTAGGATGTGAACTCATGGAGCTCATCTGTTTCCATGCTCAGAATCCCTTTGCTAGACTGTGTGGCTCTCATGTCTATGTAAGCATTGTCAGGCCTCTGAGCCCAAGCTAAGCCATCATATCCCCTGTGACCTGCACCTATGCATCCAGAGGGCCTGAAGCAACTGAAGATCCACAAAAGAAGTGAAAATAGACTTAACTGATGACATTCCACCATTGTGATTTGTTTCTGCCCCACCCTAACTGATCAATGTACTTTGTAATCTCCCCCACCCTTAAGAAGGTTCTTTGTAATTCTCCCCACCCTTGAGAATGTACTTTGTGAGATCCACCCCCTGCCCATAAAACATTACTCCTAACTCCACCGCCTATCCCCAAACCTATCAGAACTAATGGTAATCACCACCCTTGGATGACTCCTTTTTCGGACTCAGCTCACCTGCACCCAGGTGAAATAAACAGC
>NW_020265727.1:1532-1839 GCF_003255815.1 Theropithecus gelada | reverse complement strand
TCCACAAGAACTGTCTTAGCGAAAGGCTTCTTGAGCGGAAAGCTGTAAATCTGTGGGATGATTTCACAGAACACAAAGAAGTTTCTCAGAAAGCTTCTTTCTCTTTGTTATCGGAGGATATTTCCTTTGGCCCTATAGTCTTCAAAGGGATCCAAAATATCTGTTCTACGATTCCACAGAAATGAGGCTAGCAAAGAGATCCACCAAACACAGATGTAACTCTGTGAGATGAATTAACAGAACACTAAGCAGTTTCTCAGAAAGCTTCTTTCCATATATCATCCGAGGATATTTCCTTTTTCACCAT
>NW_020265727.1:0-1514 GCF_003255815.1 Theropithecus gelada | reverse complement strand
CAGATGTAACTCTGTGAGATGAATTAACAGAACACTAAGCAGTTTCTCAGAAAGCTTCTTTCCAGATTTCATCTGAGGATATTTCCTTTTTCACCGTAGCCCTCTATGGGCTTCCATATATCACTTTGCCAATTCCACAAGAACTGACTTAGCGAAAGGTTTCTTGAGGGGAAAGCCGTAACTCTGTGAGATGATTTCACAGAACACAAAGAAGTTTCTCAGAAAGCTTCTTTCTCTTTGTTATCGGAGGATATTTTTTTGGCCCTATAGTCTTCAAAGGGATCCCAAATATCTGTTCTCAGATTCCACAGAAATAAGGCTAGCAAAGAGATCCAGGAAATACAGATGTAACACTGTGAGATGAATTAAGAGAACACTAAGCAGTTTCTCAGAAAGCTTCTTTAAAGATTTCAGCTTGGAATATTTCCTTTTTCACCGTAGCCCTCTACGGGCTACCAAATATCACTTTGCCAATTACACAAGAACTGTCTTAGCGAAAGGCGTATTCAGGCGAAAGCTGTAACTCTGTGAGATGATTTCACAGAACACTAATTAGTTTCAGAAATCTTCTTTCTCTTTGTTATCGGAGGATATATCCTTTGGCCCGATAGTCTTCGAAGGGATCCGAAATATCTGTGCTCAGATTCCACAGAAAAAAGGCTAGCAAAGAGATCCACGAAATACAAATGTAACTCTGTGAGATGAATTAACACAACACTAAGCAGTTTCTCAGAAAGCTTCTTTAAAGATTTCAGCTTGGAATATTTCCTTTTTCACCATAGCCCTCTACGGGCTTCCAAATATCACTTTGCCAATTACACAAGAACTGTCTTAGCGAAAGGCTTCTTGAAGGGAAAGCTGTAACTCTGTCAGATGATTTCTCAGAACACAAAGAAGTTTTTCAGAAAGCTTCTTTCTCCTTGTTATCGCAGGATATTTCCTTTGGCCCTATAGTCTTCAAAAGTATCCGAAGTATCTGTTCTCAGATTCCACAGAAATAAGGCTAGCAAAGAGATCCACGAAATACAGAGGTAACACTGTGAGATGAACTAACACAACACTAAGCAGTTTCTTACAAAGCTTCTTTCCAGATTTCATCTGAGGATATTTCCTTTTTCTCCATAGCCATCTATGGGCTTCCCAATATCACTTTCCCAATTCCACAGGAGCTGTCTTAGCGAAAGGCGTCTTGAGGCGAAAGCTGTAAGTCAGTGAGATGATTTCACAGAACACAAAGAAGTTCCTCAGAAAGCTTCTTTCTCTTTGTTATCGGAGGATATTTCCTTTGGCCCTATAGTCTTCAAAGGGATCCGAAATATCTGTTCTCAGATTCCACAGAAATAAGGCTAGCAAAGAGATCCACAAAATACAGATGTAACTCTGTGAGATGAATTAACACAACACTAAGCAGTTTCTTAGAAAGCTTCTTTCCAGATATCATATGAGGATATTTCCTTTTTCAACATAGCCCTCTATGGACTTCCAAATATCACTTTGCCAATTCCACAAGAACT
>NW_020265726.1:828-1839 GCF_003255815.1 Theropithecus gelada | reverse complement strand
GATATTTCGGATATCTTTGAAGACTATAGGGACAAAGGAAATATCCTCCAATAACAAACAGAAAGAAGCTTTCTGAGAAACGATTTTGTGTTTTCTGAAATCATATCACAGAGTTACAGCGTTTCTCTCAAGAAGCCTTTCGCTAAGACACTTCTTTTGGAATTGGCAAAGTGATATTTCGAGGCCCATAGAGGGCTATGGTGAAAAAGGAAATATCCTCATATGAAATCTGGAAAGAAGTTTTCTTAGAAACTGATTAGTGTTCTGTTAATTCATCTCACAGAGTTACATCTGTCTTTTGTGGATCTCCTGGCTAGCCTTATTTCTGTGGAAACTTAGAAGAGATATTTCGGATACCTTTGAAGACTATAGGGACAAAGGACATATCCTCCGATAACAAAGAGAAAGAAGCTTTCTGAGAAACTCCTTTGTATTCTGCGAAATCACCTCACAGAGTTACAGCTTTCCCCTCAAAAGCCATTCGCTAAGACAGTTCTTGTGGAATTGGCAAAGTGATATTTGCAAGCCCTTAGAGGGCTATGGTGGAACAGCAAATATCCTCAGATGAAATCTGGAATGAAGCTTTCTGGGAAACTGCTCTGTGATGTGTGACTTCCACTCACAGAGTTACATCTGTATTTCGTGGATCTCTTTGCTAGCCTTGTTTCTGTGGAATCTGAGAACAGATGTTTCGGATCCCTTTGAAGACTATAGGGCCAAAGGACATATCCTCCGATAACAAAGAGAAAGAAGCATTCTGACAAACTTCTTTTTGTTCTATGAAATCATCAAACAGAGTTACAGCTTTCCCCTCAAGAAGCCTTTCAATAACACAGTTCTTGTGGAATTGGCAAAGTGATATTTGGAAGCCCATAGAGGGCTATGGTGAAAAAGCAAATATCCTCAGATGAAATCTGGAAAGAAGCTTTCTGAGGAACTGCTCTGTGATGTGTGACTTCCACTCACAGAGTTACATCTGTATTTCGTGGATCTCTTTGCTAGCCTTATTTC
>NW_020265726.1:0-759 GCF_003255815.1 Theropithecus gelada | reverse complement strand
AAATCATCTCACAGAGTTACAGCTTTCCCCTCAAGAAGCCTTTCGCTAAGACACTTCTTGTGGGATTGGCAAAGTGATATTTGGAAACCCAAAGAGTTCATTTGTGAAAAAGGAAATATCCTCAGATGAAATCTGGAAAGAAGCTTTCTGAGAAACTGCTTAGTGTTCTGTTAATTCATCTCACAGAGTTACATCTGTATTTCGTGGATCTCTTTGCTAGTCTTATTTCTGTTTAATCTGAGAACAGATATTTCGGATCCCTTTGAAGACTATAAGGCCAAAGGAAATATCCTCCGATATCAAAGAGGAAGAAGCTTTCTGAGAAACTTCTTTGTGTTCTGTGAAATCATCTCACAGATTTACAGCGTTTCCCTCAAGATGCCATTCGCTAAGACACTTCTTGTGGAATTGGCAAAGGGATATTTGGAAGCCCATAGACAACTATGGTGAAAAAGGAAATATCCTCAGATGAAATCTGGAAAGAAGCTTTCTGAGAAACTGCTTAGTGTTCTGTTAATTTATCTCACAGAGTTACATGTGTATTTCGTGGATCTCTTTGCAGCTTTATTTCTGTGGAATCTGAGAACAGATATTTCGGATCCCTTTGAAGACTATAGGGCCAAAGGAAATATCCTCCGATAACAGAGAGAAAGAAGCTTTCTTAGAAACTTCTTTGTGTTCGGTGAAATCACCTCACAGAATTATAGCTTTCCGCTCAAGAAGCCTTTCGCTAAGACAGTTCTTGTGGAATTGGCAAAG
>NW_020265725.1:0-1840 GCF_003255815.1 Theropithecus gelada | reverse complement strand
CCATAGACCTCTATGGGCTTCCAAATATCCCTTTGCCAATTCCACCAGAACTGTCTTAGCGAAAGGCTTCTTGAGGGGAAAGCTGTAACTCTGTGAGATGATTTCACAGCACACAAAGAAGTTTCTGAGAAATCTTCTTTCTCTTTCTTGTCGGAGGATAATTCCTTTGGCCCTATAGTCTTCAAAGTTATCTGAAATATCTGTTCTCAGATTCCACAGAAATAAGGCTAGCAAGGAGATGCACGAAATATAGATGTAACTCTGTGAGATGAATTAACAGAACACTAAGCAGTTTCTCAGAAATCTTCTTTCCAGATTTCATATGAGGATATTTCCTTTTTCACCATAGCCCTTTATGGGCTTCCAAATATCCCTGTGCCAATTCCACCAGAACTCCTCTTAGCGAAAGGCTTCTTGCGGGGAAGTCTCTAACTCTGTGAGATGATTTCACAGAACACAAAGAAGTTTCTGAGAAATCTTCTCTCTCTTTGTTATCAGAGGATATTTCCTTTGGACCTATAGTCTTCAAAGGCATCCGAAATATCTGACCTCAGATTCCACAGAAATAAGGCTAGCAAAGAGATCCACAAAATACAGATGTAACTCTGTGAGATGAATTAACAGAACACTAAGCAGTTTCTCAGAAAGCTTCTTTCCAGATTTCATCTGAGGATATTTCCTTTTTCACCATAGCCCTCTATGGGCCTCCAAATATCACCTTGCCAATTCCACAACAACTGTCTTAGCGAAAGGCTGCTTGAGGGGAAAGCTGTAACTCTGTGAGATGATTTCACAGAACACAAAGAATTTTGTCAGAAACCTTCTTTGTCTTTGTTAGCGGAGAATATTCCCTTTGGCCCTATACTCTTCAAAGGGATCCGAAATATCTGTTCTCAGATTGCACAGAAATAAGGCTAGCAAAGAGATCCATGAAATACAGATGTAACTCTGTGAGTGGAAGTCACACATCACAGAGCAGTTTCTCAGAAAGCTTCTTTCCAGATTTCATCTGAGGATATTTCCTTTTTCACCATAGCCCTCTAAGGGCTTCCAAATATCACTTAGCCAATTCCACAACAACTGTCTTAGCGAAAGGCCTCTTGTGGGGAAAGCTGTAACTCTGTGAGATGATTTCACAGAAAACAAAGAAGTTTCTGAGAAAGCTTCTTTCTCTTTGTGATCGGAGCATATTTCCTTTGGCCCTATAGTCTTCAAAGGGATCCGAAATATCTGTTCTCAGATTCCATAGAAATAAGGCTAGCAAAGAGATCCACGAAATACAGNATATCACTTTCCCAATTCCACAAGAACTGTCTTAGAGAAAGGCTTCTTGAGGGGAAAGCTGTAACTCTGTGAGATTTTTTCACAGAACACAAAGAAGTTTCTCAGAAAGCTTCTATCTCTCTGTTATCGGAGGTTATTTCCTTTGGCCCTATAGTCTTCAACGGGATCCGAAATATCTGTTCTCAGATTACACAGAAATAAGGCTAGCAAAGTGATCCACGAAATAGAGATGTAACTCTGTGAGGTGAATTAACAGAACAGTAAGCAGATTCTCAGAAAGCTTCTTTCTAGCCTTCATCTGAGGATACTTCCTTTTTCACCATAGCCCTTTATGGGCTTCCAAATATCACTTTGCCAATTCCACAGGAACTGTCTTATCGAAAGGCCTCTTGAGGGGAAAGCTGTAAGTCTGTGAGAAGATTTCACAGAACACAAAGTAGTTTCTTAGAAAGCTACTTTATCTTTGTTGTAGGAGGATATTTCCTTTGGCCCTATAGTCTTCAAAGGGATACGAAATATCTGTTTTCAGATTCCACAGAAGTAAGGCTAGCAAAGA
>NW_020265724.1:0-1840 GCF_003255815.1 Theropithecus gelada | reverse complement strand
GCTATGGTGAAAAAGGAAATATCCTCAGATGAAATCTGGAAAGAACCTTTCTAGGAAACTGCTCGGTGATGTGTGACTTCCACTCACAGGGTTACATCTGTATTTCGTGGATCTCTTTACTAGCCTTATTTCTGTGGTATATGAGAACAGATATTTCGGATCCCTTTGAAGACTATAGGGCCAAAGGAAATATCCTCCGGTAACAAAGAGAAAGAAGCTTTCTGAGAAACTTCTTTGTGTCCTGTGAAATCATCTCACAGAGTTACAGCTTTCCCCTCAAGAAGCCTTTCGCTAAGACAGTTCTTGTGGAATTGGCAAAGTGATATTTGGAAGCACATAGAGGGGTATGGTGACAAAGGAAATATCCTCAGATGAAATCTGGAAAGAAGCTTTCTGAGAAACTGCTTAGTGTTCTCTTAATTCATCTCACGGAGTTACATGTGTATTTCGTGGATCTCTTTGCTAGCCTTATTTCTGTGGAATCTGAGAACAGATATTTCGGATCCCCTTGAAAACTTTAGGGCCAAAGGAAATATCCTCAGAAACCAAAGAGAAAGAAGCTTTCTGAGAAACTTCTTTGTGTTCTGTGAAATCATCTTACCGAGTTACAGCTATCCCCTCTAGAAGCCTTTCTCTAAGTCACTTCTTGTGGAATAGTCAACGTGATATTTGGAGCCCATAGAGAGCTATGGCCAAAAAGGAAATATCCTCAGATGAAATCTGGAAAGAAACTTTCAGAGAAACTACTCTGTGATGTGTGACTTCCACTCAGAGTTACATCTGTATTTCTTGGATCACTTTGCTAGCCTTATTTCTGTGGAATCTGAGAACAGATATTTCGGATCCCTTTGAAGACTATAGGGCCAAAGGAAATATCCTCCGAAAACAAAGAGAAAGAAGCTTTCTGAGAAACTTCTTTGTGTTCTGTGAAATCATCTCACAGAGTTACAGCCTTCCTCTCAAGAAGCCTTTCGCTAAGTCAGTTCTTGTTTAATTGGCAAAGTGATATTTGGTAGCCCATAGAGGGCTATGCTGAAAAAGGAAATGTCCTCAAATGAAATCTGGAAAGAAGCTTTCTGAGAAACTGCTCTGTGATGTATGACTACCACTCACATAGTTACATCTGTATTTCGTGGATCTCTTTGCTAGCCTTGTTTCTGTGGAACGTGAGAACAGATATTTCGGATCCCTTTGAAGACTATAGGGCCAAAGGAAATATCCTCCGAAAACAAAGAGATAGAATCTTTCTAAGAACATTCTTTGTGTTCTGTGAAATCATCTCACAGAGTTACAGCTTTCCAATAAGGAAGCCTTTAGCTAAGACAGTTCTTGTGGAATTGGCAAAGTGATATTTGGAAGCCCTTAGAGGGCTATGGTGAAAAAGGANTTGTGGAATTGGCAAAGTGATATTTGGAAGCCCTTAGAGGGCTATGGTGAAAAAGGAAATATCCTCTGATAAAATCTGCAAAGAAGCTTTCTGAGAAACTGCTTAGTGTTTTGTTAATTAATCTCACAGAGTTACATCTGTATTTCTTGGATCTCTTTGCTAGCCTTATTTCTGTGGAATCTGAGAACAGATATTTCGGATCCCTTTGAAGACTATAGGGCCAAAGGAAATATCCTCCGGTAAAAAAGAGAAAGAAGCTGCCTGAGAAACCTCTTTGTGTTCTGTGAAATCATCCCACAGAGTTACAGCTTTCCCCTGAGGAAGCCTTTCACTAAGACAGTTCTTGTGTAATTGGCAAAGTGATATTTTGAAACCCAAAGAGGGCTATTGTGAAAAAGGAAGTATCCTCAGCTGAAATCTGGAAAGAAGCCCTCTGAGAAACTGCTTTGTGTT
>NW_020265723.1:0-1840 GCF_003255815.1 Theropithecus gelada | reverse complement strand
TCTGATAACAGAGAGAAAGAAGCTTTCTGAGAAACTTCTTTGTGTTCTTTGAAATCATCTCACAGAGTTATAGCTTTCCCCTCAAAAAGCCTTTCGCTAAGGCAGTTCTTGTGGAATTTGCAAAGTGATATTTAGAAGCCCATAGAGGGCGCTAGTGAAAAAGGAAATATCCTCCGATGAAATCAGGAAAGAAGCTTTCTGAGAAACAACTTAGTGTTCTGTTAATTCATCTCACAGAGTTATAGTTTTACCCTCAAGAAACCGCTGGCTAAGCCTGTTCTTGTGGAATTTGCAAAGTGATATTTGGAAACCCACAGAGGGCTATGGTGAAAAAGAAAATATCCTCAGAGAAAAACTGGAAAGACGCTTTCTGAGACAGTGCTTTGTGATGTGTGACTTCCACTCACAGAGTTACATCTGTATTTCATGGATCTCTTTGCTAGCCTTATTTCTGTGGAATCTGAGAACTGATATTTCGGATCCCTTTGAAGACTCTAGGGCCAAAGGAAATATCCTCCCATAACAAAGAGAAATAAGCTTTCTGAGATAGTTCTTTGTGTTCTGTGAAATCATCTGACAGAGTTACAGCTTTCCCCTCAAGAAGCCTTTCGCTAAGACAGTTCTTGTGGAATTGGCAAAGTGATATTTGGAAGCCCAAAGAGGGCGCTGGTGAAAAAGGAAATATCCTCCGATGAAATCTGGAAAGAAGCTCTGTGAGAAACTGCTTAGTGTTCTGTTAATTCATCTCACAGAGTTACATCTGTATTTCATGGATCTCTATGCTAGCCTTATTTCTGTGGAATCTGAGAACAGATATTTCGGATCCCTTTGAAGAGTATAGGGCCAAAGGAAATATCCTCAGGTAACAAAGAGAAAGAAGCTTTCTGAGAAACTTCTTTGTGTTCTCTGACATCATCTCACAGAGTTACAGCATTGCTCTCAAGAAGCCTTTCGCTAAGACAGTTCTCGTGGAATATGTAATGTGATATTTGGAAGCCCATAGAGGGCTATGGTGAAAAGGAAATATCCTCCGATGAAATCTGGAAAGAAGCTTTCTGAGAAACTGATTAGTGTTTTGTTAATTCATCTCACAGTGTTACAGCTTTCCCCTCAAGAAGCCGCTCGGTAAGCCTGTTCTTGTGGAATTCGCAAAGTGATGTTTAGAAGCCCATAGATGGCTATGGTGAAAAAGGAAATATCCTCAGAGAAACACTGGAAAGAAGATTTCTGGGAAACTGCTTTGTGATGTGTGACTTCCACTCACAGAGTTACATCTGTATTCTTGGATCTCTTTGCTAGCTTTATTTCTGTGGAATCTGAGTACAGATATTTCGGATCCCTTTGAAGACAATAGGGCCAAAGCAAATATCCTCGGATATCAAAGAGAAAGAATCTTTCTGAGAAACTTCTTTGTGTTCTGTGAAATCATCTCACAGTGTTACAGCTTTCCCCTCAAGAAGCCTTTCGCTAAGACAGTTCTTGTGGAATTTGCAAAGTGATATTTCGAACCCCATAGAGGGCTATGGTGAAAAAGGAAATATCCACCGATGAAATCTGGAAAGAAGCTTTGTGAGAGACTCCTTAGTGTTCTGTTAATTCATCTTACAGAGTTACAGCTTTCCACTCAAGAAGCCGCGCGCTAAGTCTGTTCTTGTGGAATTCGCAGAGTGATATTTGGAAGCCCGTAGAGGGCTATGGTGAAAAAGAAAATATCTTCAGAGAAAAACTGAAAAGAAGCTTTCTGAGAAACTGCTTTGTGAGGTGTGACTTCCACTCACAGAGTGACATCTGTATTTCGGGGATCTGTTTGCTTGCCTTATTTCTGTGGAATCTGAGAACA
>NW_020265722.1:0-1840 GCF_003255815.1 Theropithecus gelada | reverse complement strand
TCAACACTTCACACATGTCATCTTACAGCACAGCTGGACAATTACACATGTGCAGGAGGCTCCCCTGTGGGAGGACCCCTGAGAGCTTGTGCCTGGATTCTCCAGGGCTTCACTCCTTGTGCCTTTTTTTCATGTATTTTCCATTGTATCATTTTGCTGTAATAAACTGTTCCTGTGAATATGACAGTTCTCATGAGTCCTGTGTTTTTACTGAGTTTTGAGCCTGAGGGTGGCAGATGCAACCTCTCAATGCAGTTGTATCAGAAGAAAGATTTCCTAGAGAGACCCTGAATCAATGACACGTGGCTGAAGCATTGTTTGGAAACATAAATATTCAGGTGTGAAGTGACAAAATCTGATACCTGGGTGGAAACAGAATTACCTGGTGAGACAGCAGCTGAACTGAAGTAGACGTCTGGAGGTAAATGCAGTTTAGAAATGATAACTCATACTCCCATAGAGCTGGCTCAATTGATACATAAGGAACCATAAAATGATAAGAATCAGCCTAAATATGCAATTACTATTTGTGAGAATTAAGTGAACATCTGGGAGAGTGATTGCAGGGAAGTGGCAATGCGCCGACCTCAGATTTTGGCCAATCTCATTTCTGGCTGATGGGCTTACGTGCACTACCTAAGGGGGCAATTATGCTGGGATGACAGACCGAAGATTCACAAACTCTATCCACCCAGAAGATGGCTCAGGTGGTGACGTGGGGAGGGTGAACCATAAAACAACTAAAATGAGGGAGGATAGTGACAAGGGGCTCTGCTTTTGAGCTTTATCTTTAGCTTAATATTTTTTGTTAATCTGGACTTGGACAATGACTAATGTAAAAGTGGACTTCGCTTTGAGTGCCTTAGAATGGAGGAGAATGCAGGGGTCAATGTTGCGCCCAGAGATTACTATAGAACAACAGTAGATGGTTGAACATGATCCAAACACAAAGCCTCTTGTCGCTGATGGGACAGCTGCCCTCCTGTACTGCACAACAGCTTCTCCAAAGTGTGTTTACCCTGAGAATTGAGATTGCCTTTCTCTTGTAAGTGAAAAAATAAATAGAACACTCCAAATAAAGAAGTTGTAATGCTGTATATGTAAGACATTCTAATATGGGTTAATGATAACTTGGAATATGCATCCACTTATCTTTGTATTTGTATAAATTCATGGGAGAAAGTGCAATGTTGTTAGATGGATTTATTGTTCAGTGATGAAGTCAGGGCTTTAAGGGGAGTCATCACCTGGATGGTGTATGTTGTACTCATTAAGTATTTTCTCATCCCACACACCGCTCCCACCCTCCAGACCTTCCACGTCTCCAATATTTATTATTCCACAGTGTGTATTCATGTGTACATATTATTTAGTTCTTACTTACGTAAGTGAGAACATGTGGTATTCAACTTTACTCTTCTGAGTTATTTAACTTAAGATGGTGGTCTAAAGTTTCATCCATGCTACTGTAAAATACATAATTTCATTTTTTATTATTGAGTAGTAATTAAATGTGTGTACATATATATTCACAAATATATATAGTGTATTTGCGAGGGTGTATATGTGTGTCTATATGCACATATATATGTACAGCATGTTTTCTTTAATCATTCATTAATAGACACTAAGTTTGGCACCATATATGTGCTACTGTGAATAACGCAACAATAAACATAAATGCAGGCATCTGTCTAATACAAAATTTACTTTCCTTTGAGTCGATACCAAGTAGTGGGGTTGCAGAATCAAATATTAGTTCTATTATTAGTTCTTTGAGAAATTTCCATACGGTTTTCCATATAGCTTGTACTAATTTACATTTTCTCCAACAGTGTAT
>NW_020265721.1:0-1840 GCF_003255815.1 Theropithecus gelada | reverse complement strand
ACTGGGCTACTTTTACAGAGATATTCTTAAGATATACATAAGTTTTCATGATAACAATATACTAGGTGAATATATTACAATGACAGAACAGTAAGTTAGGTAATTCTGGCCTCACAAAACTCAAATAATATATCTTTTCTGGGAACTATACCACGAATTAAAAACTTAATATCTATATGAAATTCAAGTACTTACAATTTTCATGATAAACAAATGCAATGTCTTTATTAAAGAAAACTAAAGTCATGTTTTGTTTTGTTTATTTTGTTTTTTGCTTTTTGTTTTTTTGTTGTTGTTGTTGTTATTTTTTTTATTTTTATTTTTTTTGAGACGGAGTCTCGCTCTGTCGCCCAGGCTGGAGTGCAGTGGCCGGATCTCAGCTCACTGCAAGCTCCGCCTCCCGGGTTCATGCCATTCTCCTGCCTCAGCCTCCCGAGTAGCTGGGACTACAGGCGACCGCCACCTCGCCCGGCTAGTTTTTTGTTTAATTAATCCTCCATTGCAAAAAGAAATACCATAAGCAGAATAAGAATCATAAAAAACAACATCCTCAGCCAGTATGAGGCTATTCTTTCTCCCTTTTTATTTCCTTCATTCCTCTTCCTCTCCCTCCTCCTCTCCTTTGTCCTCTCCTACCATCTCCCCCTGCTCTCCCTTTCCCCTCTTCCTCTCTTCTCCTCCCTTCCTCCCTGCCTTCCTTTCTCCATTTTGCTTTTAGGTTTGGTTTAAATATTGAAACCTTAGCAAAAGACAAATGTTTTATCTGGTAAATTTCCTTAAAACATAGAAGGTAGCCATGACAAATATAAAAATAAACTTTAAGAAGAAAAACTGATGAAGGAAGATATTTAAATCTATATAATGAGACTTCTACTGTATTTGTACTATTTAAAAATTATGCAGATTTTGTACATTCCTTATGCACATAAAAATCATATATATATATAATTTATGATTTTTATATTTTATAAGCAGTTAAGTAAGTTTTCCATCCTCTTTAAATGCTTGTGGGAATCTGGTTAGTTAAGTTCATATGATTTCATATGCTCTTTGAGTAGTTACTGTGGCTATATGGGGAAGCGTTCATATCTGAATTAATGTTAAAGAAGTAACTTTTGAGGGCTGGGTGTGGTGGCTCACACCACCCACTTTGGGTCTCAGCACTTTGGGAGCCTGAGGCAGGCGGATCACAAGGTCAGGAGTTCAAGACCGGCCTGGACAACATGGTGAAAAACCTCATCTCTACTGAAAACACAAATATTAGATGGGTGTGGTGGCAGGCACCTGTAATCCCAGCTACTTGGGAGACAGGCAGGAGAATCATTTGAAGCTGGGAGGCGGAGGTTGCAGTGAGCCGAGATTACGCCATTGCACTAGAGCCTGGGCCACAGGGCAAGACTCTATCTCAAAACAACAACAACAGCAACAACAACAACAACAAAAACTAACTTCCAAAATGAATTAAGTTAGCATTTAAAGATGAACAAGTATCTGTCTCTGAACTAAGAAAATGTTACTAAACTTTTAAAGTATAGAATGCTCCAAAATTTTAATTTCAGGCATCCAAGTCTTTGTCCATCTGTGCTCTTTTTAGCTAACTTATTCTAGTAATTGCACTGCAATAATTGCTTACCTCCTTTGGGAGTTCTAGCCAATTCTTACCACCAGTTTTTCTTTATCTATAACCCTTACGTCCTCTAGCTCTTTCTTGTCTTGCTTTGATTCTATAGTTCATCATTATAATCCTCACCTGCTGATAACATCTTTCTTACTAGACTGTTAAACTTCATTCCACCTGTATAGTCACACGAAAAACCGAACATGACTAGAACAGAATGCA
>NW_020265720.1:0-1841 GCF_003255815.1 Theropithecus gelada | reverse complement strand
AAAGGAAATATCCTCAGATGAAATCTGGAAAGAAGCTTTCTGAGAAACTGCTTAGTGTTCTGTTTATTCGTCTCACACAGTTACATCTGTATTTCGTGGATCTCTTTGCTAGCCTTATTTCTGTGAAATCTGAGAACAGATATTTCGGATCCCTCTGAAAACTATAGCGCCAAAGGAAATATCCTCCGACAACAAAGAGAAAGAAGCTTTCTGAGAAACTTCTTTGTGTTCTGTGAAATCATCTCACAGATTTACAGCTTTCCCCTCAAGAGGCCTTTCGCTAAGACAGTTCTTGTGCAATTGAAAAAGTCATATTTGGAAGCCCATAGAGGGCTAAGGTGAAAAAGGAAATATCCTCAGATGAAATCTGGAAAGAAGCTTTCTGAGAAACTGCTCTGTGATGTGTGACTTCCCCTCACAAATTTACATGTGTATTTCGTGGATCTCTTTGCTAGCCTTATTTCTGTGGAATCTGAGAACAGATATTTTGGATCCCTTTGAGGACTATGGGGCCAAAGTATATATCCTAAGATAACAAAGAGAAAGAAGCTTTCTGAGAAACTTCTTTGTGTTCTGTGAAATCATCTCACAGAGTTACAGCATTCCCCTCAAGAAGCCTTTCGCTAAGACAGTTCTTGTGGAATTGGAAAAGTGATATTTGGAAGCCCATAGAGGGCAACGGTGAAAAAGGAAATATCCTCAGATGAAATCTGGAAAGAAGCTTTCTGAGAAACTGCTTAGTGTTCTGTAAATTCATCTCACTGACTTACATCTGTATTTCGTGGATCTCTTTGTTAGGCTCATTTCTGTGGAATCTGAGAAGAGATATTTCCGATCCCTTTGAAGACTATAGGTCCAAAGGAAATATCCTCCAATAACAAAGAGAAAGATGGTTTCTGAGAAACATATTTGTGTTCTGTGAAATCATCTCACAGAGTTACAGCTTTCCCCTCAAGAAGCCTTTCGCTAAGACAGTTCTTGTGGAATTGGCAAAGTGATATTTGGAGGCCCCTAGAAGGCTATGGTGAAAAAGGAAATATCCTCAGATGAAATCTGGAAAGAAGCTTTCTGAGAAACTGCTCAGTGTTCTGTTAATTCATCTCACAGAGTTACATCTGTATTTCGTGGATCTCTTTACTNATGGTGAAAAAGGAAATATCCTCAGATGAAATCTGGAAAGAAGCTTTCTGAGAAACTGCTCAGTGTTCTGTTAATTCATCTCACAGAGTTACATCTGTATTTCGTGGATCTCTTTGCTAGCCTTATTTCTGTGGAATCTGAGAAAAGATATTTCGGATCCCTTTGAAGACTAAAGGACCAAAGGAAATATCCTCCGATAACAAAGAGAAAGAAGCTTTGTGAGAAACCTCTTTGTGTTCTGTGAAATCATCTAACAGAGGTACAGCATTCCCCTCAAGAAGCCTTTCGCTAAGACAGTTCTTGTGGAATTGGCAAAGTGATATTTGGAAGCCCATAGAGGGCTATGGTGAAAAAGGAAATATCCTCAGAAGAAATCTTGAAAGAAGCTTTCTGAGAAAAGTCTCTGTGATGTGTGACTTCCAATCACAGAGTTACATCTGTATTTCGTGGATCTCTTTGCTAGCCTTATTTCTGTGGAATCTGAGAACAGATATTTCGGATCACTTTGAAGACTATAGGGCCAAAGGAAATATCCTCCGATAAAAAGGAGAAAGAAACTTTCTGAGAAACTTCTTTGTGTTCTGTGAAATCATCTCACAGAGTTACAGCTTTCCCCTCAAGAAGCCTTTCTCTAAGACAGTTCTTGTGGAGTTTGCAAAGTGATATTTGGAAGCCCATAGAGGGCTATGGTGAAAAAGGAA
>NW_020265719.1:0-1840 GCF_003255815.1 Theropithecus gelada | reverse complement strand
TGAGCATATTTTCACTGGATATAAGATTCTGAGTTTAAAGTTCTTTTCTTCTGGCACTTGAAAAATGTTTGCCTTTCTTTCTGATCTTCAAGCACGCCTCCACTTAACTCGCGCCGCTTTGGCAGCTCCCGAGTCCAGCAGCAGTGCCGTCCGCTCGACCGAGATGCTGCGGGCCTGTCAGTTATCGGGTGTGACCGCTGCCGCCCAGAGTTGTCTCTGTGGGAAGTTTGTCCTCCGTCCATTGCGACCATGCCGCAGATACTCAACTTCAGGCAGCTCTGGGTTGACTACTGGCAAAATTGCTGGAGCTGGCCTTTTGTTTGTTGGGGGAGGTATTGGTGGCACTATCCTATATGCCAAATGGGATTCCCATTTCCGGGAAAGTGTAGAGAAAACCATACCTTACTCAGACAAACTCTTCGAGATGGTTCTTGGTCCTGCAGTTTATAATGTTCCATTGCCAAAGAAATCGATTCAGTCTGGTCCACTAAAAATCTCTAGTGTATCAGAAGTAATGAAAGAATCTAAACAGCCTGCCTCACAACTCCAGAAACAAAAGGGAGATACTCCAGCTTCATCAACAGCAGGTGATACCCTGTCAGTCCCTGCCCCTGCAGTTCAGCCTGAGGAATCTTTAAAAACTGATTACCCTGAAATTGGTGAAGGAAAACCCACACCTGCGCTTTCAGAAGAAGCATCTTCATCTTCTATAAGAGAGCGACCACCTGAAGAAGTTGCAGCTCGCCTTGCACAACAGGAAAAACAAGAACAAGTTAAAATGGAGTCTCTAGCCAAGAGCTTAGAAGATGCTCTGAGGCAAACTGCAAGTGTCACTCTGCAGGCTATTGCAGCTCAGAATGCTGCGGTCCAGGCTGTCAATGCACACTCCAACATATTGAAAGCCGCCATGGACAATTCTGAGATTGCAGGTGAGAAGAAATCTGCTCAGTGGCGCACAGTGGAGGGTGCATTGAAGGAACGCAGAAAGGCAGTAGATGAAGCTGCCGATGCCCTTCTCAAAGCCAAAGAAGAGTTAGAGAAGATGAAAAGTGTGATTGAAAATGCAAAGAAAAAAGAGGTTCCTGGGGCCAAGCCTCATATATCTGCTGCAGAGGGTAAACTTCACAACATGATAGTTGATCTGGATAATGTGGTCAAAAAGGTCCAAGCAGCTCAGTCTGAGGCTAAGGTTGTATCTCAGTATCATGAGCTGGTGGTCCAAGCTCGGGACGACTTTAAACGAGAGCTGGACAGTATTACTCCAGAAGTCCTTCCTGGGTGGAAAGGAATGAGTATTTCAGACTTAGCTGACAGGCTCTCTACTGATGATCTGAACTCCCTGATTGCTCATGCACATCGTCGAATCGATCAGCTGAACAGAGAGCTGGCAGAACAGAAGGCCACTGAAAAGCAGCACATCACATTAGCCTTGGAGAAACAAAAGCTGGAAGAAAAGCGGGCATTTGACTCTGCAGTAGCAAAAGCATTAGAACATCACAGAAGTGAAATACAGGCTGAACAGGACAGAAAGATAGAGGAAGTCAGAGATGCCATGGAGAATGAAATGAGAACCCAGCTTCGCCGACAGGCAGCTGCCCACACTGATCACTTGCGAGATGTCCTTAGGGTACAAGAACAGGAACTGAAGTCTGAATTTGAGCAGAACCTGTCTGAGAAACTCTCTGAACAAGAATTACAGTTTCGTCGTCTCAGTCAAGAGCAAGTTAACAACTTTACTCTGGATATAAACACTGCCTATGCCAGACTCAGAGGAATCGAACAGGCTGTTCAGAGTCATGCAATTGCCGAAGAGGAAGCTAGAAAAGCCCACCAACTCTGG
>NW_020265718.1:0-8124 GCF_003255815.1 Theropithecus gelada | reverse complement strand
GATAAACAAAGAAAGAACTGGCGTAACAAACAGTGACTCCACAGAGACCCCACAGCCCCGCTTCCCAGGACGTCTAAACCAAAAAGTGCCTGAGGCTGGTCCCAATCAGTGTAGAGGTTTATTTTGTCGAGTTTGAGGATGTGCCTGGGAAAAGGGAACACAAAACCTCGGGAACATCTGAATCTGTGCTTTTTCCTAAGAGCATTTTGGCCCTTCAATGTTTAAAGGGGAAAAGTGAGGAGGAGAGGAAAGAGGGAAGGTAGGGTCACGTTCTTGTGGGGGCTTTGATTAGACTGACAGAATCCACATGTTGTGTGTGAAAAGGAGTGGATGGGGGAACACTCAATTATGTATTCATGTCATGCACAGTAAGTTGGCACTTTATCTAACATAAGGTGACCACAGAGCAGCTGCCTGTGCAGACACCTGGCCTTCTATCTGAGGCTATCTGCTTAGGAAAAAAAGGAAAAGCAGTTTCTTGCATGAATCAGCTTCTGGCCTTAGCTTTCCCCTTTGGCATAGTGAACGGGTTCCTGAGATTTTATATTCCTTTTACAGAAGGAAGCTGATCTCTGGTCTTGCACAGAAAGGAGAATGGCTGCAGGGTCCAGGATGGGATTTTCACCAAGTCCATTTATAGAGGGTGTCCCTGCAGTGGCCCCAAGGCAATGCCCCCTTGTTCTGCACACTGTTCCTACCCCGTTCCCAAAGATGGGCCTCATGGCCACGATGGGGGCCTCTGAACACCTCCTACCCCAGGTGAATTAGCCTGGGGGGGATATACAACTCAAACTGATCATAATCTGCGTCTTTGTTTCCTAAGAATTGTGCTTTGGAACTGTCAATGAATTGAGGCAGTTTTTCCTCACACATGAAACTAGGGAAAAAATTGTATGCTTCACTGTTAAGAAAAACAGTATTGAATCAGGTAACTGGTTGGATCAAGGTTGATACTGAAAAAACCCATCAGCAGGCCCTTAACTTGAACTTACTGTGTCGGTTACAAAAAGGAGAACAAATTTATCTCTATCACAACTTTAGAATCATCTTCAACAGGAAACCCAAGCCATGCTTGTTTCCCTTAGCAAAACAAACAAGCAAATCAACCTATTTTTTGGAGGTTCCTTCTGAAGTTGAAGTTATCATGATTGCCCAGAAGGATGGCCCACCAAGAGGAGCCTAAGGAGGTCATCCCACTGAGAGGAGTCCCAGGAGGTCATCCCACTGAGAGGCGCCCCAGAAGATCATCCCACTGAAAGGAGACCCGGGGGTCATCCCACCAAGAGAAGCCTAAGGAGGTCATCCCACTGAGAGGAGCCCCAGGAGGAGGATGTCCACCAAGGGGAGACTCAGGCCACATCATTAGCAATTCCTCTTACTCCCAAGCTGCCTGTTTATTCTGAGACCAGAAGGTCATACGTGCCCTCCCTGGCCAGGAGCAAGAATGGATTGGAGTTGAGGACAAGATGAGTTGAGCTGAATACTTCTTGTAGATAAAAGGCAGCCAGGAGGCCCAGCAACAGAGCAGGATTCTAACACTCACTCCCTGGCCTGCAGGGCCCCTCAGAAAGGTGAGTTTTAGATGCATGTGAGTAGTAGAGTGTGTGTGCAGGAGCCAGCAACTCCACAAAACTCCCATTAAATATGTATCTTTTACAACGTAGCCTGTGTGTGGTGAGGGGAGATTCAGGCTCCATGACTAAACTCTGGGTGGATCAGGGACTGTCAAAAAGGTGAGAGGGGCTTCTTGCCTCATGGAGTGGGGACTCTTCATTTGCCAGGAGCTGATGTCCACAAGTCAAGCCAAGCAGTAGGCTGTTCAGAAGCTGGCCCATCCTGGCCAGCCAGCAGCAGTGCCCACATCTGCAGGTGGAGCTTGGCCCATGTAGCTGACTCTCAGGCTCTCCCCTTGACTTTCCTTTCAGAGGAGATAAGGACTCTGGTTTCTGAATTAAAGAAAGTGAATAAACAACTCCAAGTCATGGTGACATGTAGATGACTGACCTCTTCTTATTTCCTGGGAAAGTGGACTGAGACTTTATAGTCTTTCCTTAGGATTCATACGGAAATACATGTGTGGTGTGAGAGATAAAAAGCAAACAGACTAGCAGACTGATTTTTATTGTACCAGGGAGAGCCGCCATAGTAGAATCAGTCTTGGTAGGGTGACTTATCTTAGACTTTCCTGGGATGGTAGACAAGTTTCAGACAGGGTGATGTAGAGCTGGGGAATGCCTCTGTCCATCAGCTGACCAAGAAACATTTTCAATGTGTCTGTATCATTCCAGGGGGTCTAGAGGTTCTACTCTCAGCTAGTCAACCATGAGAGAGAGTGGAGGCCTGCAGGGCGTGGGTCTGGCCTTGTCACAGGTAAACAAGAGGTCATCACGCACCTGATGGGGACAAGAGAAAGTGTGCCTAGGGGGCCCCACCCAGGTCTCTGGGGGAGGGTGATTTTTTGTGCTGATTCTTTCCTGGAACAGAAAAAGGCTGGGGGAGATTTGGGAAAATAAGTGGAGGGATTTTATGACTATCATTGTTTTCTTGGAGCTTGGGTTCAGGTTCACCTGAAAACGTTGACAATACAGCACACACAGCCCACCAACCCCAGACCCCTGGTGGTATCACGCTGTAAGCACAGAACTCTTATTCGCCTTGTAATCCTCCATAATCCTCTCCAGTTCTCAAAACACATCATCAGCTTGATTTTTTCCTCGGCTGAGCCAGCATGAGCCAACCTGTTTCTTCCCACGCCATCTGGGCCTCGGGCCCTGCCAGGTGGCACCACTGCCAAGGGCAGGACTGAGTGGGACACATAGGTGTGTGGTTACCTGCCCGAGGGAGGGCGGCCGACCACCTGGGACACCACGCCCAGGCACACCCCCTGCCACGCAGGCCGGCCCTGAACCATGGCGTTTAGGCTAAGGGGAGGGGCCGTAGCTGGCATTTGTCACACGTCTCCCTGTGTCTAATGTGCAGAATTCGGGAAATACTTCTGAAGGCAGGATTGCCATGTGCCCAGCTGTCCGCCAGGGTTCATCCCAGGACCCAGCCCTACTGTGTGCTTCTTTACAGCTCATCATAAACCGGTCTGGACAAAAGGAGTTGCCCAGCCAGGAGAGAAAGTGAGCTGGGGCCTAAATGATTGGTGATGAGCGGGGACTCACACTGCAGTGCCCACCTGTGCCTTGATGGTGGCCCGACTCGCTTGTGGGGCTGGCGGGGATGAGAGTTAGCCTCCGTCGCAAGCACAGGGCTGGGGTGGCGGAAGCGGCTTCCCTGCAGCTGCAGCTGTCTGGGGTGATGGCATCTGGTACCTGAGCTTGCGTTCACAGTTTCTTTATAACCCACTGGGGCGGGGGTTCTGGAGGGTGGCCCTGGGAAGCAGCTCGACCACAAGAATGGGCAGCCTGGAGGGTAGGTGGGGGCTTGGCTTACCTTGTACAGTTCTTTCTACAATTCCTTTATAAAAATATAGTTTTCTTTAAAAATTGTATTCTTCTTAAACTGGATGTTCTTCTTTAAAATATAGAAGTAGTATATAGGTGCATGAACTAAAAAGAGTAAACATGCCCTGTTCCTCCCACCAATTCTATACCCAGTGAAGAGTTAGATTTCTCTCTCTCTCTCTCTCTCTATATGTATACACTCACACACAATGAGCCTATAATACATTTTGTATATATGCATGTCCATATATACATATCTCTATTTATATTCACATATGTATATGTGAATATATAAATATCTACATATTCACATATGTATATATGGACATGCATATATACAAAATGTGTATATGCATTTTTAGTCAAAACTTAAGCAATAATCTTCAATGCTTGTCTTTACAAGATGTTCTCCCTTCATCATATCAGGTACCTTTCCAGTCTGTCTGTCTGTAGCTTTCCAGCAAATCCTTTCCAAAGACAGTGGAGAAGTTTCCAGCAGGAGCAGCTGCTGAGAGACCCACACTGCACACACAGGCCTCGCCGCCCGCTGAGCGGGAAGAAGCGGCAGATGCCTTTTCAAGGGACCACTGAAAAGAGGTGGTCATTGACCCTAGCTGAAAACAAACGGGGAAAATGCCACAGCCTCACTGGCTGACACTCGCTGAGATTTTGGAAGCCACGTGCGGTGATAGCGGCTGCAGCAAAGGGATCGCAAATGGGTCACGTCACCCAGGGTGGCATTATCTTGCTTGGAGACAAAGTTCAAATTGTATGGATGTCTGTAGTTGTTAGAGCAAAGGCACAAAATGATCTTTGGAGATTTTTGGACATAATTTACCATCACTGTATCTTTGTCTGTATAGACAAAAATAATTGATAGAAAAAATACATAGAAAATTCAAGCATCGGCCAGGCACTGTGGCTCACGCCTTTAATCCCAGCACTTTGGGAGGCGGAGGCGGGTGGATTGCCTGAGCTCAAGAGTTCGTGACCAGCCTGCGCAACACGGTGAAACCCCGTCTCTACTGAAACACAAAAAATTAGCCCGGAGTGGTGGTGGGCGCCTGTGGTCCCAGCTGCTCGGGAGGCTGAGGCAGAATTGCTTGAACCTGGCAGGTGGATGTTGCAGTGAGCCAAGATCGTGCCACTGCACTCCAGCCTGGGTGACAGAGCAAGACTCCATCTCAAATAAATAAATATTTTTTTTAAAATCCAACATCATCAGCACTTTCTCATCCAGGCATAGGAGACATACGTAGTTGGCCCTCGGCTATCCAATCACAGCCTCATTTGGCCCTCAGCAGATCAGTCACAGCCTGGTTTCCTCCACTGATCACTGCACTCAGCTAGATCTTTTCCACCCAAAGTGCCACTTGCTCCAGTTTGTGAGGCTCATAGACACGGCTGCTGAGCTGCAGACCTGGTGATGCCTGGGTCCAGCCGAGCTGCTCTCTCCAGATCCAGGCGCTGCTCTGCCACCTGTGTGGAGATGGGGTGTGGATACCGTGTGTACTTGCCCATACTCCCTATCAGCCCTAATTTTGGGATCGCACTTCTTATCTCCATGGGAATTTCAGTTCTCTATTTTGCTTAGTTGTTCACTGTCTGTTTCCTCCACTAGAACTAGGCTTCTATGAGAATGGAGACTCCCGGCCCTTTTATCAGTGTGGTACCCCGGTACCTTAGGAAGGATGCCTGGCCCAGGGTAGACACTCAATAGTGTGATGACTTTAGAAGTGGGTGCTCTATCCCAGGCTGCAGAGGGCTCATGGGAAAGGAAAAGGACCTATGAACCTGGAAAATACAAAGGGGGTGTGTGTGTGTGTGCATGCGTGTGTGCGTGTGTGAGTGTGTGTGTGTGCTGTGCACACAAGTGTGTTCTGAACCAGGACCTCCATGATCCCCCTGACTGTGAGAGTGGGACAGGCCAGATTCTCTGCACTCGGGCTCACCTAGCATTACCACCCTGACAGGGAGACTGGAAGGTGATCAATCACAGTGCTTCCGCTCTCCTTCACTCTGGTGCAAAATGAGGGTGCCTTAGCCCAATCAGATGCTGTTGGTCAGGGGCCCTGCAGACCCTCGACGGTCTTGGCTGGCTAGTCAGGCCACTCAAATGTCCCAGGTGGAGACGTGGCCTGAGAGAAAGACCCAGAATCCCAGGACATCACCAGTAGCTTCAACTGTGCCATGGAGGCTGGGAGGATTCACAAATGGTGTGAGGATGGGGATATTTCCTCCAGACTTGCTTTCCAGACCCCTCAGTGGGTCTGCCCTCTCTGATGAGTAATGGAAATTAGCTAAGGGTCTTGGCTGAGGGCCTGACACAGCCAACTTGCCCCAAAGCTTTTTCTCTGATTGGCTCTCTGGGTTCGCCTTGAGGGAGGAAGAAGCCAGAGCCCCTAATGCTCTGCTCAGCTCAGGAGGTGGCCTGTCTAGCCAGGGGAAGGCGGAGTGGTCAGCCCCTGCCAAGATTTAAATGTTTTGGAACATTTGCTAAGAGAAGACACCCTCAAGCCATGGTTGTGCTAACACAAATTGTTCTTCCTTAAACACCCACACACACACACATACACACAACATGAGTACCTTTATTTCCAAAGTGTGAAATTCCCTAAAGTAGACAAGAACTCGTTCAACTCCCTATAGATACCTTCTTCATCTTTATGCGGATAAAAATGTGTAAGATACATTTGAATTTATTTGGTGTTGCTTTTATTAGCAAAGATTTCGGATGTAATTGTCAAGGAAATTGATATTAATTTGCTTACATGAGTACGTTCTTTAAAAAAGCAAATTATTGATTAGACTTCCCTTAAATTAATCTTCAGCTTCTTGGCAGGAAGTTTGTTGATCTAAAAGGTGATTCTACAGCACGAAGAACCCAAGGAGCCTGCGGTGAGCCCAGTGGTGGCAAAACAGTGCCCTCTAGTGGCTGTTGAAGTCCCGGTTCTGTAGAACAGGCGTGCTCTGAAGTCTGCATCCCCCAGGGTATCTGTCATTTTAATGTCCGATGAGTGACCTGCCGATTCGAGCAGATCTACAGAATCACCTCTTTTCTCAAGCTGATAGTTTTATTTTATCTCAAGCTGATAATTTTAAGGAGTGGAATGATTATGGCACCTTTTGAATGTTTTACATGTACGTCTTTGGCTTTGGGAGGTCAGCCCAGGCCCAGGTCATGGCTCCAGTGCACACGCGGCTCATAACGCCAAAATCAGCTCTGAGTTTCCAGAGATTGCATTCTCTTCCCTCAGGCAACTGCATGTCTGCAGGAATGTGTAGGCTGCAGGAAGACAGGCTCAGGGGTTGGGTAACATAAGAGCGTCCCTTTGCTTATGACGAGACCACTGGGCCACCACGTCTAAGACCTGCCCTGGTCACAGGAACACTGGGCGGTGCTGGGAGCTATCTCCTCTAAGAAGCATTTTATTCTGCTACGGAGAAACGGCAGAGAGTGAAATATACTGTTGATTTTGTTTTTTTAATCCCTTTTAACATAGATAAAGGGGAGGAACTGGGAGGAAAGGGGAGAAAAAGCAGATGAAGCTATGGTTTCAGAAATTCAATCCCAGCAGAAGTGCTGGAGGGACAGGGAGGGTGTGGCTCAGAAGGATAGAAACAGACCAGGTTTATTTGTGCACAATGGGAAGCTCCTCAGGAGACACAGGCTGCGGAGGGGGAGGGGAAGAGCAGTCTCTGGAAACAGCCCCCAGAGCCAGAGAACGAGTCTTAGAGGATGGGGTTGGTGAGTTGAAGCAACCAAGGGAAAAAGACCAGCAGACAATGCAATAAAACATCAGGAAGGTCTTCTAATATCAAAACGCAGGTCATTCGTGGGAATTACAGACAGGCCAGAATTGAAGTAAAGTCTTGCCAAAAAATAAAAATAATGTCCAAGTTGATTCGTCGATAACACGGTTAGTGTGAAGAAGTCCATGTTATCCTAATTTCTTTACATATTATTCCAATTTGTATTGTCTCTGAAAGTCAAAATATCATCTTAGTCAATTAACATTTATTGGTGATAACATTTATTGGTGAAGCTCAACCATGTATCTTGAAGTTCACATTTATGCAATGTATCAGGGGCTCTTCCAGAGGCTTTCAAAATTATCCAAATCTTGAACTTTTACATCCCTCCTTTTTAAAGAGGAAACAGGTTCA
The DNA here is from genome assembly GCF_003255815.1 of Theropithecus gelada. NCBI lineage: Eukaryota > Metazoa > Chordata > Mammalia > Primates > Cercopithecidae > Theropithecus > Theropithecus gelada. The sequence continues at coordinate 508 of NW_020265718.1, read as the reverse complement.
GCGGGTCATTGACCCACCTGAGATCACCTAGCCAAGAAATTAAGGATTAGGATGTGAACTCATGGAGCTCATCTGTTTCCATGCTCAGAATCCCTTTGCTAGACTGTGTGGCTCTCACATCTATGTAAGCATTGTCAGGCCTCTGAGCCCAAGCTAAGCCATCATATCCCCTGTGACCTGCACCTATGCATCCAGAGGGCCTGAAGCAACTGAAGATCCACAAAAGAAGTGAAAATAGCCTTAACTGATGACATTCCACCATTGTGATTTGTTTCTGTCCCACCCTAACTGATCAATGCACTTTGTAATCTCCCCCACCCTTAAGAAGGTTCTTTGTAATTCTCCCCACCCTTGAGAATGTACTTTGTGAGATCCACCCCCTGCCCATAAAACATTACTCCTAACTCCACCGCCTATCCCCAAACCTATCAGAACTAATGGTAATCACCACCCTTGGATGACTCCTTTTTCGGACTCAGCTCACCTGCACCCAGGTGAAATAAACAGC
>NW_020265717.1:0-1841 GCF_003255815.1 Theropithecus gelada | reverse complement strand
ACAGCAAAAGAAACTACCATCAGAGTGAACAGGCAACCTACAGAATGGGAGAAAATTTTTGCAATCTACTCATCTGACAAAGGGCTAATATCCAGAACCTACAAAGAACTCCAACAAATTTACAAGAAAAAAACAAACAACCCCATCAAAAAGTGGGCAAAGGATATGAATAGACATTTCTCAAAAGAAGACATTCATACAGCCAACAAACACATGAAAAAATGCTCATCATCACTGGCCATCAGAGAAATGCAAATCAAAACCACAATGAGATACCATCTCACACCAGTTAGAATGGCGATCATTAAAAAGTCAGGAAACAACAGGTGCTGGAGAGGATGTGGAGAAATAGGAACACTTTTACACTGTTGGTGGGATTGTAAACTAGTTCAACCATTGTGGAAAACAGTATGGCGATTCCTCAAGGATCTAGAACTAGATGTACCATATGACCCAGCCATCCCATTACTGGGGATATACCCAAAGGATTATAAATTATGCTGCTATAAAGACACATGCACACGTATGTTTATTGCAGCACTATTCACAATAGCAAAGACTTGGAATCAACCCAAATGTCCATCAGTGACAGATTGGATTAAGAAAATGTGGCACATATACACCATGGAATACTATGCAGCCATAAAAAAGGATGAGTTTGCGTCCTTTGTAGGGACATGGATGCAGCTGGAAACCATCATTCTTAGCAAACTATCACAAGAACAGAAAACCAAACACCGCATGTTCTCACTCATAGGTGGGAACTGAACAATGAGATCACTTGGACTCAGGAAGGGGAACATCACACACCGGGGCCTATCATGGGGAGGGAGGAGGGGGAGGGATTGCACTGGGAGTTATACCTGATGTAAATGACGAGTTGATGGGTGCAGTAGACCAACATGGCACAAGTATACATATGTAACAAACCTGCACGTTATGCACATGTACCCTACAACTTAAAGTATAATAATAATAAATAAATTAAAAAAAAAAAAAGAAAAACTTATTTTCTCACATGCACTGGTTAGGACATTATATTGGAATTCACAAAACAAATTAATCAATGCACCAAAGCTTATATTTTATTTTATTTATTTATTTATTAATTATTATTATTATACTTTAAGTTCTAGGGTACATGTGCATAACGTGCAGGTTTGTTACATATGTATACTTGTGCCATGTTGGTGTGCTGCACCCATCAACTCGTCAGCACCCATCAACTCGTCATTTACATCAGGTATAACTCCCAATGCAATCCCTCCCCGCTCCCTCCTCCTCATGATAGGCCCCGGTGTGTGATGTTCCCCTTCCCGAGTCCAAGTGATCTCATTGTTCAGTTCCCACCTATGAGTGAGACCATGCGGTGTTTGGTTTTTTGTTCTTGTGATAGTTTGCTAAGAATGATGGTTTCCAGCTGCATCCATGTCCCTACAAAGGACACAAACTCATCCTTTTTTATGGCTGCATAGTATTCCATGGTGTATATGTGCCACATTTTCTTAATCCAGTCTGTCACTGATGGACATTTGGGTTGATTCCAAGTCTTTGCTATTGTGAATAGTGCCGCAATAAACATACGTGTGCATGTGTCTTTATAGCAGCATGATTTATAATTCTTTGGGTATATACCCAGTAATGGGATGGCTGGGTCATATGGTACATCTAGTTCTAGGTAGTACCATTCAGGACATAGACATGGGCAAAGACTTCATGTCTAAAACACCAAAAGCAACGGCAGCAAAAGCCAAATTTGACAAATGGGATCTAATTAAACTAAAGAGCTTCTGCACAGCAAAAGAAACTACCATCAGAGTGAACAGGCAACCTACAGAATG
>NW_020265716.1:0-1841 GCF_003255815.1 Theropithecus gelada | reverse complement strand
CTTCTTTGTGTTCTGTGAAATCTTCTCACGGAGTGACAGCTTTCCCCTCAAGAAGCCTTTCGCTAAGACAGTTCTTGTGGAATTGGCAAAGTGATATTTGGAAGCCCCTAGAGGGCTATTGTGAAAAAGGAAATATCCTCAGATGAAATCTGGAAAGAAGCTTTCTGAGAAACTGCTTAGTGTTCTGTTAATTCATCTCAGAGAGTTACATCTGTATTTCGTGGATCTCTTTGGTAGCCTTATTTCTGTGGAATCTGAGAACAGATATTTCGGATCCCTTTGAAGTCTATAGGGCGAAAGGAAATATCGGCCGATAACAAAGAGAAAGAAGCTTTCTGAGAAACTTCTTTGTGTTCTGTGAAATCATCTCACAGAGTTACAGCTTTCGCTTCAATAAGCCTTTCGCTAAGACAGTTCTTGTGGAATTGGCAAAGTGATATTTGGAAGCCCATAGAGGGCTATGGTGAAAAAGGAAATATTCTCAGATGAAATCTGGAAAGAGGCTTTCTGAGAAACTGCTTAGTGTTCTGTTAATTCATCTCACAGAGTTACATCTGTATTCCGTGGATCTCTTTGCTAGCCTTATTTGTATTGAATCTGAGAACAGATATTTCGGATCCCTTTGAAGACTATAGGGCCAAAGGAAATATCCTCTGATAACAAAGAGAAAGAAGCTTTCTGAGAAAATTCTTTGTGTTCTGTGAAATCATCTCACAGAGTTACAGCTTTCCTCTCAAGAAGCCTTTCGCAAAGACAGTTCTTGTGGAATTGGCGAAGTGATATTTGGAAGCCCATAGAGGGCTATGGTGAAAAAGTAAATATCGTCAGAGGAAATCTGGAAAGAAGCTTTCTGTGAAACTGCTTAGTGCTCTGTTAATTCATCTCACAGAGTTACATCTGTATTTCGTGGCTCTCTTTGCAAGCCTTATTTCTGTGGAATCTGAGAAGAGATATTTCGGATCCCTTTGAAGTCTGTAAGGCCAAAGGAAATATCCTCCGATAACAAAGAGAAAGAAGCTTTCTGAGAAACTTCTTTGTGTTCTGTGAAATCATCTCACAGAGTTACAGCTTTCCCCTCAAGTAGCCTTTCGCTAAGAAAGTTCTTGTGGAATTGGAAATTGATATTTGGAGGCCCATACAGGGCTATGGTGAAAAAGGAAATATCCTCCGATGAAATCTGGAAAGAAGCATTCAGAGAGTGCTTAGTGTTCTGTTAATTCATCTCACAGAGTTAATCTGTATTTCGTGGATCTCTTTGCTAGTCTTATTTATGTGGAATCTGAGAACAGATATTTCGGATCCCTTTGAAGACTATAGGGCCGAAGGAAATATCCTCAGATAACAAAGAGAAAGAAGCTTTCTGAGAAACTTCTTTGTGTTCTGTGAAATCATCTCACAGTATTACAGCTTTCCCCTCAAGAAGCCGTTAGCTAAGACAGTTCTTGTTTAATTGGCGAATTGATATTTGGAAGCCCTTAGAGGGCTATGGTGAAAAAGGAAATATCCTCAGATGAAATCTGGAAAGAAGCTTTCTGAGAAACTGCTTCGCGTTCTGTTAATTCATCTCACAGTCTTACGTCTGTATTTCGTGGATCTCTTTGCTAGCCTTATTTCTGTGGAATCTGAGAACAGATATTTCGGATCCCTTTAAAGAATATAGGGCCAAGGGAAATATCCTCCGATAACAAAGAGAAAGAAGCTTTCTGAGAAACTTCTTTGTGTTCTGTGAAATCATCTCACGGAGTTACAGCTTTCCCCTCAAGAAGCCTTTCGCTAAGACAGTTCTTGTGGAATTGGCAAAGTGATATTTGGAAGACCATAGAGGGCTATTGTGAAAAAGG
>NW_020265715.1:0-1841 GCF_003255815.1 Theropithecus gelada | reverse complement strand
TTTCCCCTCAAGAAGCCTTTCGCTAAGACAGTTCTTGTGGATATGGCAAAGTAATATTTGGAAGCCCATGGAGGGCTACGGTGAAAAAGGAAATATCCGCAGATGAAATCTTGAAAGAAGCTTTCTGAGAAACTGCTTAGTGTTCTGTTAATTCATCTCACAGATTTACATCTCTGTTTCGTGGGTCTCTCTCCTAGCCTTATTTCTGTGGAATCTGAGAACAGATATTTCGGATCCCTTTGAAGACTATAGGATCAAAGGAAATATCCTCCGATAACAAAGAGAAAGAAGGTTTCTGAGAAACTTCCTTGTGTTTTTTGAAATCATCTCACAGAGTTACAGCTTTCCGCTCTAGAAGCCTTTCGCTAAGACAGTTCTTGTGGAATTGGCAAAGTGATATTTGGAAGCCCATAAAGCTCTATGGTGAAAAAGGGAATATACTCAGATGAAATCTGGAAAGAAGCTTTCTGAGAAACTGCTTAATATTCTGTTAATTCATCTCATAGAGTTACATCTCTGTTTCGTGGATCTCTTTGCTAGCCTTATTTCTGTGGAGTCTGAGAACAGATATTTCGGATCCCTTTGAAGACTATAGGGCCAAACGAAATATCCTCCGATAAAAAAGAGAAAGAAGCTTTCTGAGAAACTTCTTTCTGTTCTGTGAAATCATCTCACAGAGTTACAGCTTTCCCCTCAAGAAGCCTTTCGCTAAGACAGTTCTTGTGGAATTGGCAAAGTGATAGTTGGAAGCCCGTAGACGGCTATGCTGAAAAAGGAAATATCCTCAGATGAAATCTGGAAAGAAGCTTTCTGAGAAACTGCTTAGTGTTCTGTTAATTCATCTCACAGAGTTACATCTCTGTTTCGTGGATCTCTTTGCTAGCCTTATTTCTGTGGAATCTGAGAACAGATATTTCGGATCCCTTTGAAGACTATGGGGCCAAAGGAAATATCCTCAAATAAAAAGCAGAAAGAAGCTTTCTGAGAAACTCCTTTGTGGTCTCCGAAATCATCTCAACGAGTTACACATTTCCCCTCCAGAAGCCTTTCGCTAAGACAGTTCTTGTGGAATTGGCAAAGTGATATTTGGAAGCCCATAGAGGGCTATGGTGAAAAAGGAAATATCCTCACATGAAATCTGGAAAGAAGCTTTCTGAGAAACTGCTTAGTGTTCTGTTAATTTATCTCACAGAGTTACATCTGTATTTCGTGGATCTCTTTGCTAGCCTTATTTCTGTGGAATCTGAGAACAGATATTTCGGATCCCTTTGAAGACAATAGGGCCAAAGGAAATATCCTCCGATAACAAAGAGAAAGAAGCTTTCTGAAAAACTTCTTTGTATTCTGTGAAATCATCTCACAGAGTTACAGCTTTCCCCTCAAGAAGCCTTTCGCTAAGACAGTTCTTGGGGAATTGGCAAAGTGATATTTGGAAGCCCATAGAGGGCTACGCTGAAAAAGGAAATATCATCAGATGAAATCTGGAAAGAAGCTTTCTGAGAAACTGCTGAGTGTTCTGTTAATTCATCTCACAGAGTTACATCTGTGTTTCGTGGATCTCTTTGCTAGCCTTATGTCTGTGGAATCTGAGAAGAGATATTTCGGATCCCTTTGAAGACTATAAGGGCAAAGGAAATATCCTCCGATAACAAAGAGAAAGAAGCTTTTTGAGAACTTCTTTGTGTTCTGTGAAATCATCTCACAGAGCTACAGCTTTCCCCTGAAGAAGCCTTTCGCTAAGGCAGTTCTTGTGGAACTGGCAAAGTGATATTTGGAAGCCCATAGAGGGCTATGGTGAAAATGGAAATATCCTCAGATGAAATCTGGAAAGAAGCTTTCTG
>NW_020265714.1:0-1842 GCF_003255815.1 Theropithecus gelada | reverse complement strand
GCTTTGAAGAGAGCAGTGGATCTCCCAACACGGAGGTTGAGATCTGAGAAGGGACAGACTGCCTGCTCAAGTGGGTCCCTGACCCCTGAGTAGCCTAACTGGGAGACATCCCCCACTAGGGGCAGTCTGACACCCCACACCTCACAGGGTGGAGTACACCCCTGAGAGGAAGCTTCCAAAGCAAGAATCAGACAGGTACACTCGCTGTTCAGAAATATTCTATCTTCTGCAGCCTCTGCTGCTGATACCCAGGCAAACAGGGTCTGGAGTGGACCTCAAGCAATCTCCAACAGACCTACAGCTGAGGGTCCTGACTGTTAGAAGGAAAACTATCAAACAGGAAGGACACCTACAACAAAACCCCATCAGTACATCACCATCATCAAAGACCAGAGGCAGATAAAACCACAAAGATGGGGAAAAAGCAGGGCAGAAAAGCTGGAAATTCAAAAACTAAGAGCACATCTCCCCCGGCAAAGGAGTGCAGCTCATCGCCAGCAACGGATCAAAGCTGGACGGAGAATGACTTTGACGAGATGAGAGAAGAAGGCTTCAGTCCATCAAATTTCTCAGAGCTAAAGGAGGAATTACGTACCCAGCGCAAAGAAACTAAAAATCTTGAAAAAAAAGTGGAAGAATTGACGGCTAGAGTAATTAATGCAGAGAAGGTCATAAACGAAATGAAAGAGATGAAAACCATGACACGAGAAATACGTGACAAATGCACAAGCTTCAGTAACCGACTCGATCAACTGGAAGAAAGAGTATCAGCGATTGAGGATCAAATGAATGAAATGAAGCGAGAAGAGAAACCAAAAGAAAAAAGAAGAAAAAGAAATGAACAAAGCCTGCAAGAAGTATGGAATTATGTAAAAAGACCACATCTACGTCTGATTGGGGTGCCTGAAAGTGAGGGGGAAAATGGAACCAAGTTGGAAAACACTCTTCAGGATATCATCCAGGAGAACTTCCCCAACCTAGTAGGGCAGGCCAACATTCAAATCCAGGAAATACAGAGAACGCCACAAAGATACTCCTCGAGAAGAGCAACTCCAAGACACATAATTGCCAGATTCACCAAAGGTGAAATGAAGGAAAAAATCTTAAGGGCAGCCAGAGAGAAAGGTTGGGTTACCCACAAAGGGAAGCCCATCAGACTCACAGCAGATCTCTCGGCAGAAACTCTACAAGCCAGAAGAGAGTGGGGGCCAATATTCAACATTCTTCAAGGAAAGAATTTTCAACCCAGAATTTCATATCCAGCCAAACTAAGTTTCGTAAGTGAAGGAGAAATAAAATCCTTTACAGATAAGCAAAGGCTTAGAGATTTTGTCACCACTAGGCCTGCCTTACAAGAGACCCTGAAGGAAGCACTCAACATGGAAAGGAACAACCGGTACCAGCCATTGCAAAAACATGCCAACATGTAAAGACCATTTAGGCTAGGAAGAAACTGCATCAACTAACGAGCAAAATAACCAGTTAATATCCTAATGGTAGGATCAAGTTCACACATAACAATATTAACCTTAAATGTAAATGGACTAAATGCTCCAATGAAAAGACACAGACTGGCAAACTGGATAAACAGTCAAGACCCATCAGTCTGCTGTATTCAGGAGACCCATCTCACACGCAGAGACATACATAGGCTCAAAATAAAGGGATGGAGGAAGATCTACCAAGCAAATGGAGAACAAAAAAAAGCAGGGGTTGCAATCCTAGTCTCTGATAAAACAGACTTTAAACCATCAAAGATCAAAAGAGACAAAGAAGGCCATTACATAATGGTAAAGGGATCAATTCAACAGGAAGAGCTAACTATCCTAAATATATATGCAC
>NW_020265713.1:135-1842 GCF_003255815.1 Theropithecus gelada | reverse complement strand
AGAAACTTCTTTGTGTTCTGTGAAATCAACTCACAGAGTTACAGCTTTCCCCTCAAGAAGCCTTTCGCTAAGTCACTTCTTGTCGAATTGGCAAAGAAATATTGGGAAGCCCTTAGAGGTCTATGGTAAAAAAGGAAATATCCTCAGATGAAATCTGGAAAGAAGCTTTCTGAGAAACTTCTTAGTGTTCTGTTAATTCATCTCACAGTGTTACATCTGTATTTCGTGGATCTCTTTCCCAGCCTTATTACTGTGGATTCTGAGAACAGATATTTCGGATCCCTTTGAAGACTATAGGGCCAAAGGAAATATCCTCCGAAAACAAAGAGAAAGAAGTTTTCTGAGAAACTTCTTTGTGTTCTGTGAAATCATCTCACAGAGTTACAGCTTTCCCCTCCAGAAGCCTTTGGCTAAGACAGTTCTTGTGGAATTGGCAAAGTGATATTTGAAAGCCCATAGAGGGCTATGGTGAAAAAGGAAATATCCTCTGATGAAATCGGGAAAGAAGCTTTCTGAGAATCTGCTCTGTGATTTGGGGTTTACACTCACAGAGTTACATCTGCATTTCGTGGATCTCTTTGCTAGAATTATTTCTGTGGAATGTGAGAACAGATATTTCGGATCCCTTTGAAGTCTATAGGGCCAAAGGAAATATCCTCCGATAGCAAAGAGAAAGAAGATTTGTGAGGAACTTCTTTGTGTTCTGTGAAATCATCTCACAGAGTTACAGCTTTCCCCCAAAGAAGCCTTTGGCTAAGACAGTTCTTGTGGAATTGGCAAAGTGATATTTGGAAGCCCATAGAGGGCTATGGTGAAAAAGGAAATATCCTCAGATGAAATCTGGAAAGAAGCTTTCTAAGTAACTGCTCTGTCATTTGGGACTTACACTGACAGAGTTATATCAGTATATCGTGGATCTCTTTGCCAGCCGTATTTCTGTGGAATCTGAGAACAGATATTTCGGATCCCTTTGAAGACTATAGGGACAAAGGAAGTATCCTCCGAAAACACAGAGAAAGAAGCTTTTAGAGAAACTTCTTTGTGTTCTGTGAAATCATCTCACAGAGTTACAGCTTTCCCCTCAAGAAGCCTTTCGCTAAGACAGTTCTTGTGGAATTCGCAAAGTGATATTTGGAAGCCCGTAGAGGGCTATGTTGAAAAAGGAAATATCCTCTGATGAAATCTGGAATGAAGCTTTCTGAGAAAATCCTTAGTGGACTGTAAAATCATCTCACAGATTTACATCTGTATTTCGTGAATCTCTTTGCTAGCCTTATTTCTGTGAAATCTGAGAACAGATATTTCGGAATCCTCTGAAGACTAAAGGGCCATAGGAAATATCCTCAGATAACAAAGAGAAAGAAGCTTTCTGAGAAACGTCTTTGTGTTCTGTGAAATCATCTCACAGAGTTACAGCTTTCCCCTCAAGAAGCCTTTGGCTAAGACAGTTCTTGTGGAATTGGCAAAGTGGTATTTGAAAGCCCTTAGAGGGCTATGGTGAAAAAGGAAATATCCTCTGATGAAATCTGGAAAGAAGCTTTCTGAGAAACTGCTCTGTGATGTGTGACATCCACTCACAGAGTCACATCTGTATTTCATGGATCTCTTTGCTCGCCTTATTTCTGTGGAATCTGAGAACAGATATTTCGGATCCCTTTGAAGACTATAGGGCCAAAGGAAATATCCTCCGATAACAAAGAGAAAGAA
>NW_020265713.1:0-83 GCF_003255815.1 Theropithecus gelada | reverse complement strand
TGGCAAAGTGATTTTTGGAAGCCCATAGAGGGCTGGGGTGAAAAAGGAAATATCCTCAGATGAAATCTGGAAAGAAGCTTTCT
>NW_020265712.1:142-1842 GCF_003255815.1 Theropithecus gelada | reverse complement strand
GAATTGAACTCATCTCTGCAGCAAGCAGACCTAATAGACATCTATAGAACTCTCCACCCCAAATCAACAGAATATACATTCTTCTCAGCACCACATCGTACTTACTCCAAAATTGACCATATAATTGGAAGTAAAGCACTCCTCAGCAAATGTACAAGAACAGAAATTATAACAAACTGTCTCTCAGACCACAGTGCAATCAAACTAGAACTCAGGACTAAGAAACTCAATCAAAACCACTCAACTACATGGAAACTGAACAACCTGCTCCTGAGTGACTACTGGGTACATTACGAAATGAAGGCAGAAATCAAGATGTTCTTTGAAACCAATGAGAACAAAGATACAACATACCAGAATCTCTGGGACACATTTAAAGCAGTGTGTAGAGGGAAATTTATAGCACTAAATGCCCACAAGAGAAAGCAGGAAAGATCTAAAATTGACACTCTAACATCGCAATTAAAAGAACTAGAGAAGCAAGAGCAAACACATTCGAAAGCTAGCAGAAGGCAAGAAATAACTAAGATCAGAGCAGAACTGAAGGAGATAGAGACACAAAAAACCCTCCAAAAAATCAATGAATCCAGGAGTTGGTTTTTTGAAAAGATCAACAAAATTGACAGACCACTAGCAAGACTAATAAAGAAGAAAAGAGAGAAGAATCAAATCGATGCAATTAAAAATGATAAAGGGGATATCACCACCGACCCCACAGAAATACAAACTACCATCAGAGAATACTATAAACACCTCTACGCAAATAAACTGGAAAATCTAGAAGAAATGGATAATTTCCTGGACACTTACACTCTTCCAAGACTAAACCAGGAAGAAGTTGAATCCCTGAATAGACCAATAGCAGGCTCTGAAATTGAGGCAACAATTAATAACCTACCAACCAAAAAAAGTCCAGGACCAGATGGATTCACAGCTGAATTCTACCAGAGGTACAAGGAGGAGTTGGTACCATTCCTTCTGAAACTATTCCAATCAATAGAAAAAGAGGGAATCCTCCCTAACTCATTTGATGAGGCCAACATCATCCTGATACCAAAGCCTGGCAGAGATACAACAAAAAAAGAGAATTTTAGACCAATATCCCTGATGAACATCGATGCAAAAATCCTCAATAAAATACTGGCAAACCGGATGCAGCAACACATCAAAAAGCTTATCCACCATGATCAAGTGGGCTTCATCCCTGGGATGCAAGGCTGGTTCAACATTCGCAAATCAATAAACATAATCCAGCATATAAACAGAACCAAAGATAAGAACGACATGATTATTTCAATAGATGCAGAAAAGGCTTTTGACAAAATTCAACAGCCCTTCATGCTAAAAACGCTCAATAAATTCGGTATTGATGGAACGTACCTCAAAATAATAAGAGCTGTTCATGACAAACCCACAGCCAATATCATACTGAATGGGAAAAAACTGGAAAAATTCCCTTTGAAAACTGGCACAAGACAGGGATGCCCTCTCTCACTACTCCTATTCAACAGAGTGTTGGAAGTTCTGACTAGGGCAATCAGACAAGAGAAAGAAATCAAGGGTATTCAGTTAGGAAAAGAAGAAGTCAAATTGTCCCTGTTTGCAGATGACATGATTGTATATTTAGAAAACCCCATTGCCTTGGCCCAAAATCTCCTTAAGCTGATAAGCAACTTCAGCAAAGTCTCAGGATACAAAAT
>NW_020265711.1:0-1842 GCF_003255815.1 Theropithecus gelada | reverse complement strand
ATCTGTGTAGCAGGGTTCCTAATCTTAGTGGTGTGTCCACAATAGGTGATATGTACTGAAAGTATGATTCCCCTCACATCTTGGGCAGCTAAGTAGGACTTAAGTGAGGGATGGATGGATGACTCCGGCCAGAGAAGCCATGCTCATATTAATAACATGATTTTCTGGGTGCACCATGATAGAAAAAAGAATTTGTCTTGAAGCTATGCAACTGTTGGAGTGTTTTACAGAAAGGTGCTCCTGGAGACAATGAAGAAATATATCATCAGTGATGACATTATGTATTGGAAATTTTGTATAATTTTTATAGCACTATTTGTATGACAGAAGAATGCAATGGTGGTATAGGTGTATTTAGATGGAAAGATGGAAAGGGACACTTAAATTCTATCCAAGTGGCATGACAGGCAGTAGAATATCCTTCTGGCCATCAAGATGAAAGGGGTTATATTTTCCTATTGTTAGACTCTCACTTATACAATTTCTATCAAAAATACGTAAAAATGCAAACATTATAAATTTTTATATATAACATCATTGAAATTTTTTTTGACAAAAATCTGGAAGTCTTGGACTATTATTCAACCTTATCTGAATAATTTTGTAGTTATGAATGAAAACATAAACTCATAAACATGCTTAGAGTCACTTATTTATGGAATTGAAATCTTTCTATTAAGATTACTCATTTATTAAAGTTTAAATTTATTCTCTTAAGTATAAACACTGCATTACCATTTGGTTAAAAATGGTTGAACATACCTCTAAAAAAATCTACATGACACAACTCCTAGGGATATGCAATGCTTCACAATATGTTTTCTAAATCTTCAGTCAATTTATTGTTTAGAAAAATAATACAAAGTCAATTGGTTTTATGTTAGATTTTAGTTTTAAAATTGATTTTAGAGTGATGAGGAGGAAGGTAAAGCTGAAAACCAGGTGTCCAATGTACATTCTTTCATCTTCTAATCCCACAGCATGAAGCAATCCTGGATATTCATTGTGAGGTATATTTTTTCTAGGTTAGAGTCTAAATTTATCTCCATTATAAATCGTCATATTCATCTTTTCACTGGGTCATAAAGTTGCCTTTGCCTTACCTTTTCTTCTTTCTCTCCTAGTTATTCCCATTGTATTTATTTTTGTCCTATATTTTTCAACAATTTCTTGACTTGGTCTTTCCAGCAATTTCTATATCTTATAGAGTTGGATTCAGATTATTTACACACAAAAAATAAAATAACAACCTTCTGGAGATTCTATTTTCTTGCATTCATTTCATGCATCTAAATTAAGTAAGATCTAGCCCCTCAATAAATCTCAATACCCCCAAAGAGTATGCAATCTCTAATTATGCTCTCTCTGAATTGATCATTTCTTGACTGCTACTTGTATCAATATCCTTCATGCTAATGAATATTTTTAAATTGCTCTCAATGAATGTTTAGTATCCAATAGCATTAATAAGTGTCTAAAAGTCAAGAAATATCACCTTAAATGAAATATTTGAAATCACTCAAATTTACTTGGCACATGCTGGGTGGTTTATATTTGGATGTTCATGAAGACTCCATGCTGTGTATATGTGGAATTTATTATCAAACTGGAATACACATGCTGTGAGTGTGCTTTTTCCCTACGTACCTCAGAAGAGAAATATTTGCAAGAATTATCTTCCTGTATCACATTGCCAAACTAAAACTACTTAATATACACTACTGTGAAGTTATTTTTAACAATTTTCTACTAGATTTGTTCAGATGCATATTTTGTTACAAACTTTCGTGATTTAGTGACTCTACCAAAGTCAAAATCCACACTAAAAGACATTTAAGGATC
>NW_020265710.1:0-1843 GCF_003255815.1 Theropithecus gelada | reverse complement strand
AGCTGTATTGAAATGAAGCTGTATTCCCTCAAGACCTGGTTTTTATAAACTCTATTTTTGCAGTTGAGGGAAAATAGTCTTAGGTCAGTCAATCCACTGTTGACCCAGAAATGGAATGAGGTAGGATTATTGTGAAGATGGAGAGGTGTCTGCAGCATCCTACACTCTTTCCCAGCCACTAGGTGACCGTATAATTAAAATATCCTTGATATTTCTGTGTAGTTTAAGTTGTTTTTAATTCTAGAACCTCTCAATCTTCCTCTCTCCAATTTAAATGAAAAGGCATTGGAGTGTCCGGAACACACTCAGCACTCAGAAGCAAAGCAAGAAAAATGGAAACATAATGGTCAGTGCCCAGGTTCTCCCCCAGGATCAAATGAGGATTAATATTGAGAGTTATGGTTCTGAATAAGTCTTAACCTCATGAACATCTTAGTTGTTCAAAAATTTGTCATGTCAGCAAGGTGGTAACACTGAAGATTTTCTACAATCGAAATAGTATAGTTATGTTCTGTTGTATAAAATAGAAATAAATGTACCACATTGATCAGCAAAATCACACTAGCATATTCCAACAGCTTAATTTTTAAAAAGCTATGTTATATTAATAATTTAACCACATAGATCTGAGCTAGAATAAATGTCACATATTTAATTGACAATAATTTTTTTGTTCTCTTAGAGAGCTGTAGATAGATTTTGGGGTTATCAATCAAATGGTTCTGACTTTTTTTTTTTTGAGATGGAGTCTTGCTCTGTCACCAGGCTGGAGTGCAGTGGCACAATCTCAGCTCACTGCAACCTCTGCTCCCTGGTTCAAGTGATTCTCCTGCCTCAGCCTCCTGAATAGCTGGGATTATGGGCACACACCACCATGCCCAGCTAATTTTTGTATTTTTAGTAGAGACGGGGTTTCACCACGTTGGCTAGAATGGTCTCAATCTCCCGACCTCATGATCTGGCCGCCGTGGCCTCCCAAAGTGCTGGGATTACAGGTGTGAGCCACTGTGCCCGGCTGGTTCTGACATATTTTTAAGAAAGGTTAGGCTGATGCTATGGTAACTCAGTTATTCATGATACATGTCATCTTGTAAGTAGGAGTATTCAATATTCATGATTTTGAAGCTGTTTCAGAGTGCTATAATCACCCCACTTGACAGACTTCAGAATTCGTTGAAAATCTCTGGAAATAATTAGCAAGTTATTATCACAGGCTCTAAACAGACCTTCAAAATGCATTACATAGTATTGGTAAAACAGATCGTCAGTCTGCCAAAAGTAGTCACTTTGATTTGATTTGCCTTGAATGAAATTTTTAAAATGTAAAGCTAAAGTCTTCAGGATCACTGCACTGGGTTTCTATGGGACAACACTGAACAGGGCTGCCACTGAAACACCTTGGATGAGAGCCTCGAGCTCCCTGAACACAGCATCCGGCACACTACTGGGAGAATGACTGGGACTCAAAAATGTGTGCAATGAATGTACTTATGAGCTTGTTGGAGAGGAAGTAAAGAGGTTGTATGTAATTACCTCAAATTAGTACTACTACAGAATAATCAGTACTGGTAAAGTAAAAGTAGCGCTAAAGTAGTACTAATAAAGTAGTACTAATAGCCCTACACTAGTAGTAGTAATAAAGTGGCATTGCTATTGATTCTATCCATCTACCTACCTACCTGTCTGGATGGAAGGGCACAGGATTTACTGGGCTTAGCAGTGAAAAGAGCTCATGCATACTTTGAGCAGGTATGCACTCAAACTTGGTATCATGTGACTGTTCTGAATTCCAGAATCATGGCTAAAGGGTGGAAGTTTTGTTTGACTGTGTCTCACATTTTCC
>NW_020265709.1:0-1843 GCF_003255815.1 Theropithecus gelada | reverse complement strand
GTGGAAGGTGGAAGGGCAAGAGAGTCACCACATGTGAGAGGAGGGAAGGGGAAAGGGAGAAAGGGAAGGAAGCCTTTCTTTGGGAGGCTGAGGTGGGCAGATCACTTGAAGTCAGGAGTTCGAGACCAGCCTAGCCAAAATGGCAAAACTCTGTCTCTACTAGAAAGACAAAAATTAGCCAGACTTGGTGGCACACATCTGTAATCCCAGCTACTTGGGAGGTTGAGGCGGGCAGATCACTTGAGGTCAGGAGTTCGAGACCAGCCTAGCCAAAATGGCAAAACTCTGTCTCTACTAAAAAGACAAAAATTAGCCAGACTTGGTGGTGCACATCTGTAATCCCAGCTACTTGGGAGGCTGAGGCAGGAGAATCACTTGAACCTAGAAGGCAGAGGTTGTAGTGAGCCGAGATCGCACCACTGCACTGCAGCCTGGGTGACAAAGCGAGACTCCATTTCAAACAAACAAACAAACAAACAAACAAACAAACAGAAACACTTTCTGCAGGGGTGTGGGGTAGACAGGAATCGAGGCAGAGAGAGCAGTGGGGATGTACATAAAATCACCCTCCAGAGCTGTGCTGTCCAATAAGACTGCTGAGCACTTGAAAGATGGCTAATCCAACCTGAAAATGCTGTAAGTGGAAAACACATTTAAAAAAAATTCTGAATACTCAGAATAAAAGAAAGAATGGGCCGGTGTGGTGGCTCACACCTGTAATCACAGCACTTTGGAACTCCAAGGCGGGAGGATTGCATGATCCTGGAGTTTGAGACCAGTCTGGACAACATAGCAAGACCTCATCTCTTCAGGGAAAAAAAAAATTAGGCCAAGTGCAGTGGCTCACACCAGTAATCTCAGCACTTTGGGAGGCCAAGGTGGGTGGATCACTTGAGCTCGGGAGTTCGAGACCAGCCTGTACAACATGCCAAAACCCTGTCTTAACAAAAACATACAAAAATTAGTCAGGTGTGGTGGCACTTGTTTGTGGTCCCAGCTACTTGGGAGGCTGAGGTGGGAGGATCATTTGAGCCCTGAAGGTTGAGGCTGCAGTGAGCTGAGATTGTGCCACTGCACTCCAGTCTGGGTGACAGAGTGAGACCCTACTTTCAAAAAAAAAAAAAAATACTAGCTGGGCATGGTGGTGGTCAGGACCAGTCTGACCAACATGGAGAAACCCTGTTTCTACTAAAAATACAAAAGTGTCCAGGTGTGGTGGCACATGATTGTAATCCCACCTGCTCGGGAGGCTGAGGCAGGAGAATCCTTTGAACCCAGGAGGTGGAGGTTGCAGTGAGCTGAGATCATGCCATGGCACTCCAGCCTGGCAACAGAGCGAGACTCCGTATCAAAAAAAAAAAAATACAATTTTGGAGGAAAGTTTCAAAATCAATCAGTGAGCACCCCCTAGGTTTATCCTTATGTAAAGTGCCCCCTCTGCACATGCAGGATTAAATAAACCTTGAAAATATTATGCTAAGTGGAAGAAGCCAGTCACAAAATACCACATGTTATGTAATTCCATTTAAATAAAATGTCCAAAATACATCAATACATAGAGACAGAAAGTAGATTAGTGGTGGCCCTGGGTTAGGGGAGTTGGTGGGAAATGGAGGGTTATGGGGTTTACTTCGGGGTCATGAAAATGATCTAAAATTTATTGTGGTGATGTTTGTACAACAGTGCAAATATACTGAAAACTGTTGAATTTTGCACTTTAAATGGGTGGTTTCTGTGGTATGCTATTAATATTTCTCAATAAAACTTCAAAGAAATATATAGTGCTTGTGTGTCATTTAATGTATTATTCCTCCAGAGTTCAGTCCACAGTTTTACACTTGAT
>NW_020265708.1:0-8124 GCF_003255815.1 Theropithecus gelada | reverse complement strand
CCAGCCATCCCATCCTGGTGTCTCCTGGTTCCCATCTCCACCTCCTCTTCCTTTCCTCCTCTGCCCACAGCCCCTGGTTATGTAAGGGGCTTGGGAACACACAGAGGGAGCTTTGTTGTCAAACCAAATCCATATGGAGCCGGAATGGGTCACAGTAACTGGTGCCCATTTTCTCCATCCTGGCAGGGCTGGGACTCCAGGCAGGGAACTTCTACACACCTCTGTTTTGGGAGGCAGGGGATGAACAGTGGTCCCAGGGCTCTCAGGCAGCTGAATGGGTGGCCAGGGATCAGTCTCCACTATGAGAGACCACAGCAGGGGAGCAGCTGGTCTCTAAGGCAAAGCAAAGCCACAGTGCAAAGCCAGGGTCTCAAAGCCAACAGAGGCAAGCTCTGGGCCAGGGGCAGGGCAGCACCACAGCAGGCCTGGGGTGGGGAGGGGCTGTGCACATGCACAAGTGCACCCATGTTCTTGTCTATGCAAGGATGCGTGGCCATATACCCTCTCTCACACACTCATCTGCACACTTCCAGGCATGCATGTAGAGACAGAAATGCACGCATCAGCCCAAGCACAAAAGGCTGTTGTGTGCTCACCTGGATGGGGGCTGAGTAAAAATCTCTCTGCTTTGGCCAACTCCCTCCATTCCTGCAGATACCGCTGGGGCAAAGAGCTCTGGAGAGAAGAGGGTGGAGGTCACCGGTCAGGGAAGCTCCATCAGCCAGCTCTTCTTTGGAGATGCTCAGGCTCCAGAAAGATGAAATCCCACCTACCTGCTGAGGAGGTCTCTAGTGCTAGGGCGATTCGCTTTATTTGACAGGTCATCCACCAAATAAGAGTTTACAGACCTAACGGCACTATCATTGCCCTTATCACTCTCAGTCTTCTGGAAAGGCTGAATGGAGAAATGGCATCACAAAACTAAAATGAGCTAAATTAACAGAGTCAACTGGATTATCTTCGCCAAAAGAATTACCAGCGACCTTTATGGCAAGAACATCAACCCCCAGTGGAACACACAAAGTGGCCCTTCATGAAATAAATACTGAACGACTTGTGCCTTTCATAACAGAACTTCATTTATCCAATGCACTGTTGGCTCTGATGTGACTCAATCCCGCAAGGCCTTGATTTATTATGCCAAAGTATATTCCGCCAGGTGAAGGAGGCTTTCTGTGGCCTGCCTACTGATGATCCCACCTTCTGTGACCTGGAATCTGGAAATTGGCTTTTTTTTTTTTTTTTTTTTTTTTTTGAGACAGTCGCGCTGTGTCGCCCAGGCTGGAGTGCAGTGGCACAATCTCAGCACACTGCAACCTCTACCTCATGGGTTCAAGCAATTCTCCTGCCTCAGCCTTCCAAGTAGCTGGGATTACAGGCATGCGTCACCACGCCCAGCTAATTGTTGTATTTTTAGCAGACACGGGGTTTCACCATGTTGGCCAGGCTGGTCTCAAACTCCTGACCTCAGGTCATCCGCCTGCCTCAGCCTCCCAAAGTGCTGGGATTACAGGCGTGAGTCACTGCGCCCAGCCAAGACTAGCTCTTTTGTAAAAGACAGCAGAGAACAACTGCCCCTGAGCCCTGTTGAAAGAGACTACACCAGTTTCTTCTTACTATTCTCACCGTAGTAAAATGTCAGGATCTTGAACCTTGGGTACATGTTTCACAGCTAATGAGAGCTCTCTTAGACTTTTGGACTTGTCAACCCACATGTGATTTAAAATTAAGGATACCCGGCCGGGTGTGGTGGCTCACGCCTGTAATCTCAGCACTTAGGGAGGCCGAGGCAGGTGGATCACCTGAGGTCAGGAGTTTGAGAACAGCCTGGCCAACATGGTGAAACCCAATCTCTACTAAAAATACAAAAATTAGCCAGGTGTGGTGGCACATTCCTGTAATCTCAGTTACTCAGGAGGATGAGGCAGGAGAATCACTTGAACCTGGGAAGCGGAGGTTGCAGTGAGCTGAGATTGTGCCACTGCACTGCAGCCTGGGCAAAAAGAGAGAAACTCCGTCTCAATAATAATAATAATAATAATAATAATAATAATAAAATAAAAATAAAATTAAGGATCCCCAAGAGAAATTCTTCCATAAAAGTAGATGATATTGGCTGGGCACAGTGGCTCATGCCTGTAATCCCAGCACTTTGGCAGGCTGAGGCGGGCGGATCACGAGGTCAAGAGTTCCAGACTAGCCTGACCAACATAGTGAAACCCTGTCTCTACTAAAAATACAAAAATTAGCTGGGTGCAGCGGTGCGCACCTGTAGTCCCAGTTACTTGGGAACCTGAGGCAGGAGAATCGCTTGAACCCGGGAGGCGGAGCTTGCAGTGAGCCGAGATCGCACCACTGCACTCCAGCCTGGGCAACAGGGCGAGACTCCGTCTCAAAAAAAAAAAAAAAGTAGATGATATCACGAAATAGACACAGCTTTCCCAAGACAATGAAACAAGACTCCATGTCGCTCCCTTCCATTGACTCAGACTTGTTTTTGTTTGGTTTTAGCACAAAATGTTCACACTTTTAGTTTTGTTAGGGAATTTCATTATTCAAACTGAATACCCTCTAAGATCTACTGCTCAACACGAAGCCATTCTCACTACTAAGCAAAGCAACTGCTGGCTACATCATCCTCTAGATAAATGGAAATAATCAAAACTAATATTAGAACCTGCTCCCATACACACTTGAGTGAGCAATTCAGGAAAATGGCATTTCAACCCTATGAAAAGGGTTGGTATCCTTCCCTTGGCAGGTTGGCTGATATTTATGATCAACCAGGGTAGCACTGGGAAGAAGCAATAGAGGCAAAGGGATGGCCCACAACGATGATTGATGTCATGAATGGTAACTTATCTCTATGCACAGAAAACATGAATGGAACTGGGCCTAATCTAAGCAGTGTTCCAGAATCCCTCTGTAATCAAATTCTTAGCTTTGACACAGATTATGAAGACTAGACTCCTATATATGACACATATAAAATCAGAACATGACCACGAAAGCCTCAACCATATCATCAGAGAACTTACTAGAACTAGACATTGGTTCAATGGAAAAGCTACAGGAAAACTGTATGCCTCAATAAGATCTGCTATATAAAGTAAATAATAATCTTGCTTATTGGACAGATCAATGCTCAGGTCATATTTGGAAAGAAAACCAATCATCCCTTTGGGAGGCCGAAGCGGGCAGATCACGAGGTCAGGAGATTTAGACCATCCTGGCTAACACGGTGAAACCTCGTCTCTACTAAAAATACAAAAAATTGGCCGGGCCTGGTGGCGGGCGCCTGTAGTCTCAGCTATTGGGGAGGCTCAGACAGGAGAATCACTTGAACCCTGGAAGTGGAGGTAGCAGTGAGACGAGATCGCGCCACTGCACTCCAGCCTGGGTGACACAGCAAGACTGCGTCTCAAAGAAAAAGAAAACCAATCATCCCTGATTGATGATGGCATATAGTCATTTTATCAAATTCATAGAAATGTTTTTTGTTCCTACTCCAATTGAAACCATAACCATTCAACGTGGCACTGTGCAGATGCAGATGTGACCAAGAATAACCATGACATTTGTATCACCCCCAACTGGTGGGTAATAGGATCCACTTTGACCCTTTCTATCAATAACACTGAATTATTCATCTTATGCAGCAACAACATATATAAAGATGTTCCACCTAGCCAGTCTGGATCTGTGGTTTGGGCTATCATCTACCTAAAATGACTAGATATGACTCTTCAACTGCCATACAAATCCTTAACCTTTGAGTCATTTGTACATAAAGTGACCCCTCACAAAAGAGAATCATAATATCCCAGACACAATCTTATGAAGGGGTTCTGGATTTCATACTTCTGTAAGAGCCCTTTTCTCTCAGTTGAGACTGTCTGAATTGAAAAAAATCAATTAATATTTTAAATTTTACCAACCTCTGAAAAAAAGTTTAAATGACACTTCGAATTATCTTCAGCAGTACAATCTGGGATGAATAAATTGGCCTCAGTAGTACTGTACAATAGAAGACTTCTTGCTACTTTAACTGCTCAAAAAGGGAGACCCTGTTCCCTAATTGGTAAAAAGGTGTAGTTGGCCGGGCGCGTGGCTCATGCCTATAATCCCAGCACTCTGGGAAGCTGAGGGAAGTGGATCACCTGAGGTCAAGAGTCCGAGACCAGCCTGGCCAACACAGTGAAACCCTGTCTCTACTAAAAATACAAAATTAGCCGGGTGTGGTGGCACATGCCTGTATTCCCAGCTACTCAGGAGGCTGAGACAGGAGAATCATCACTTGAACCCGAAGGCAGAAGTTGCAGTGAGTCAAGATCACACCACTGCACTCCAGCCTGGTTGGGCAAGACAGAGTGAGACTCCATCTCAAAAAAAAAAAAAAAAAAAGTTGTTGGCCAGGCCCGGTGGCTCACACCTGTAATCCCAGCACTTTGGGAGGCTGAGGCAGGTGGATCACCTGAGGTGAGGCGTTCAAGACCAGCGTGGCCAACATAGTGAAATCCCATCTCTACTAAAAATACAAAAATTAGCCGGGTGTGGTGGTGCACACTTGTAGTCCCAGCTACTTGGGAGGTTGAGGCAGGAGAATCACTTGAACCTGGAAGGTGGAGGTTACAGTTAGCTGAGATTGCGCCACTGCACTCCAGCCTGGGCAACAGAGTGAGACTCGATCTCAAAAAAAAAAAAAGTGTCGTTTTTATGTTAACAAATCAGGTATTACCGAAAATTTAAAAAACTTTAAAGAACACACAAGAGTTTTTCATGACATGGGCACTGCCTCCTCCATTGATTCACTCAGTTGGTTAAGTCTTGGCTCCTGGGAATCTTTGCTCAGAGGACTCCTTCAACCCTTGGCTATTACTCTCCTTATAATTATTATGTTTACCCCCCTGGTGCCTTGTATTCTCTCAAGGGTTCTAAATGATTTCCAACAGCTGCTCGAACATCAAATGATTACCATGAGGATCATCCAACTTGAGGAGAGCAACACTGACTATGTAACTGCTAACTGTGGCCAAGGAATTCTGATCCCCAACCTACCTGCTGATCATGACAACAAGAACATCTACCTGACTCTGTCCCAGCGACTACATCAGTGGTGGTAACAGAGAGTAACGCTGTGTTATCTAGTCACACTATCAGCTTGCTGAGAGAATAACCAAAAGCAAGGAACTATTAAAGCAAAATTTGGAGACCAGGCCTGAAAAATTCCTTACCAAACAAAACCAATGAGGCCTTAACAACAGCCTTAACCTTGCTTAAAAGACAGCATCATCAAATCTTAACTGGGGTTATTTATGGTAAATGCTTCTGTTTGACACAAATAAAACTTCAGCCAATCATAAAAGGCCAACTAACATATGGTTATGTGACTAGGAAACTTCCAACAAGGTAAACCAAACAAAGCAATTTTGTAATTGCAACCAACTAAATCAAATAAATTCTTTATTTTGCTTTCACATTCACCCTCCCAACACCTGCATCTGAAACTTTGTCATTGGGCCACTAAACCTTTTTTGGTTTTCTGTTTCCCAATTCACTTCTCACACAAATAAACTCTTTAAAATATTATTGTGCCTGAAATTCTCTTTCACACAGGTAATATATTTTATTTTATATCATTACTGACTTTCAAGTATTGCCTACTATCCTGTGACCTCTGAAACTGAAGACATTTTAATACCAAGAGCCAATCGGAGTAACTTACTATAGAATATGCTCTATGATATAATGTAATTTCGTATTATATAATTCTGTGTTTTCCTGTCTTGCCTGTGAGACTACGACTTCTGTGGTCAGGAACTTCTTTATATCTCTAGGTTCTATTAAACTGCCAAGAATGTGGCAGATGTTTTATAGACATTTGACAAACAATAATATGTGAATAACGATGTATTGCATGGCGAATTAACAACTGAAACAACATACTGCATGTTCACTTTGTGCGAAACCAGGATCTCTTACTCATGGCTGGGGGCAAAAAAAAAAAAAAGGAGGAAAAGAAAAAGGAATCAGGATCTCACAATCACTGCCCCACTAACTTTGAGGGCCAGAGAGTTCATTGCTGCGGGGTCTGTCTTGTGTATTACGGGATGTTTAGCAGCATCTCTGGCCTCTACCCACGAGACACCAGTAGGAAATCCCACTCCTCAGGTGTGACAAAACGTTTCCAGACGTTTCCAGATGCTGAAGACCACTGTGCTAGATGCTCCTAAGGGCTGTGCAAGTATTAAGTAAGATCTCAACCCGGTGAGTTCAACATGATAACTACCTCCATTGTGGAGCCAGGGAACTAAGGTGAGAAAGGGGTCAGTCACGGGCCCAGGTTGTACAGCTCGTGAGGAGTGGAGCTGGGGCTAGAATTCTGCCTCCTCTGCCCAGAACACACCCCAAACCCCCACATCATACAGCTTCTTGGGTTTTTTTTTTTTTTTTTTTTTTTGAGACAGAGTCTTGCTCTGTCACCCAGGCTGGAGTGCAATGGCATGATCTTGGCTCACTGCAACCTCTGCCTCCTGGGTTCAAGCAATTCTCCTGCCTCAGGCTCCCGAGTAGCTGGGATGACAGGCACCCGCCACCACACTCGGCTAATATTTGTATTTTCAGTAGAGACGGAGTTTTACCATGTTGGCCAGGCTGGTCTCGAACTCCTGACCTCAAGTGATCCACCCGCCTTGGCCTCCCAAAGTGCTGAGATTACAGGCGTGAGCCACCGTGCCTGGCCCCTACAGCTTCTTCTAAAACCATCCTGTGTAGACTGGCTCCCTAGCCTCCAGGATCCCTGGGATGTCCACCCTGACCTATACAGCAATTAGGGGAAGGGGCTTCGAGCACATCCAAGTCCTTCAGAGGCTCCGCACAGTGACAAAGAGCCTGTCGAGCCCGTTCTCAGCCACGCTTCCACACGAGACACAGTCTCTAGCCCCCACAGCCCTGGCGCTCTTTGGAAGCTCTGGAGTGCGTGTTCAAGGCACACAGCTGTATTTGTGGGATCACTAACGTCTGCCAGCTGGACACCAGACTTCCATGAATCTGACCATTTTTTGCAGCCACATCCCACCACTGGCACGGACTCACTCTCTCCGCTGTAGGCCAGGTCTCCCGGGCTACGGACTCCTCTGGCTTCCCTGCTGAACCTCAGCGCCGGCCTGGGCTGTACCTGCTTCCACACATTCCACAGCCTGTCCAGGAGTGAGTCTCCACTGTGTCTGCCAACCCACAGCGATTCCTCTCGGTTTAGTGTCCACCGCCCACATTCTACAGGGGACTCAAGCTGGACTGTGCAGTTAACGTCATTAATACAACTGCCAGGTACAGCGAGAGCAGGCTGGGGAGTTCTCCCACAGGGTTAGACGCCACTCGGATACAGATGGTCCACTAATTGCAAGTCCCCAGAACAGACCGGTCATCTGTAAAACTCCTCCTCAGCTCCAAAACCTCCATGGGCTCCTCTTCTCACTCACGGGGAGAGTCCGGGTCCTTGCTCTGACCCACAGAGACACATGAGGTCTACTGGCCAGCACCTCCTCCCTCCTTGCCTAACTCCTCTCCATGGAGGCTGCTCCACGAACCAGCCTCACCAGGTCTCGGGGGCTACCTAGGCATGCTCCCTCCTCTGAGGCTTTGTAATTTCTGTTCACTCAGTCAGGAATGCTTTTCCCTAGACATGGGCTTGGC
Source organism: Theropithecus gelada (assembly GCF_003255815.1). Lineage (NCBI taxonomy): Eukaryota > Metazoa > Chordata > Mammalia > Primates > Cercopithecidae > Theropithecus > Theropithecus gelada. The sequence continues at coordinate 429 of NW_020265708.1, read as the reverse complement.
TATCTCTCTTCATCCAGCTTTCCTTTTCTCTCTCTCTTTTTTTTTTTTTGGAGACAAACTCTTGCTTTGTCGTTCAGGCTGGGGTACAGTGGTGTGATCCTGGCTCACTCTAACCTCCACCTCCCGGGTTCAAGCAATTCTCGTGCCTCAGCCTCCCAAGTAGCTGGCATTTCAGACATGCACCACCATACCCAGCTAATTTTTGTATTTTTAGTAGGGATGGGGTTTCCCCATGTTGTCCAGGCTGGTCTCGAACTCCTGACCTCAAGTGATCCACCAGCCTCAACCTCCCAAAGTGCTGGGATTACAGGGGTGAGCCACTGTGCCTGGCTTCTTTGTCCAGCTCTTTACTCAGCTTCTCTACTTCCCAGCAACAACTCCACACACCCAACACTGCAGGTCCCCTCCCCTGCTTGCAAAAATGCTTCT
>NW_020265707.1:0-1843 GCF_003255815.1 Theropithecus gelada | reverse complement strand
CATTTCTTGTTTCTCTCAGGTTTGTCAAAGATCAGATGGCTGTAGATGTGTGGTATTATTTCTGAGGACTCTGTTCTGTTCCATTGGTCTATATCTCTGTTTTGGTACCAGTACCATGCTGTTTTGGTTACTGTAGCCTTGTAGTATAGTTTGAAGTCAGGTAGCGTGATGCCTCCAGCTTTGTTCTTTTGACTTAGGATTGTCTTGGAGATGCGGGCTCTTTTTTGGTTCCATATGAACTTTAAAGCAGTTTTTTCCAATTCTGTGAAGAAACTCATTGGTAGCTTGATGGGGATGGCATTGAATCTATAAATTACCTTGGGTATTGCCATTTTCACGATATTGATTCTTCCTATCCATGAGCATGGTATGTTCTTCCATTTGTTTGTGTCCTCTTTTATTTCACTGAGCAGTGGTTTGTAGTTCTCCTTGAAGAGGTCCTTTACATCCCTTGTAAGTTGGATTCCTAGGTATTTGATTCTCTTTGAAGCAATTGTGAATGGAAGTTCATTCATGATTTGGCTCTCTGTTTGTCTGTTACTAGTGTATAAGAATGCTTGTGATTTTTGCACATTAATTTTGTATCCTGAGACTTTGCTGAAGTTGCTTATCAGCTTAAGGAGATTTTGGGCTGAGACAATGGGGTTTTCTAAATATACAATCCTGTCATCTGCAAAGAGGGACAATTTGATTTCTTCTTTTCCTAACTGAATACCCTTCATTTCTTTCTCTTGCCTGATTGCCCTAGCCAGAACTTCCAACACTATGTTGAAGAGGAGTGATGAGAGAGGGCATCCCTGTCTTGTGCCAGTTTTCAAAGGGAATTTTTACAGTTTTTGCCCATTCAGTATGATATTGGCTGTGGGTTTGTCATAAATAGCTCTTATTATTTTGAGGTACGTTCCATCAATACCGAATTTATTGAGCGTTTTTAGCATGAAGGGCTGTTGAATTTTGTCAAAAGCCTTTTCTGCATCTATTGAGATAATCATGTGGCTTTTGTCTTTGGTTCTGTTTATATGCTGGATTATGTTTATTGATTTGCGAATGTTGAACCAGCCTTGCATCCCAGGGATGAAGCCCACTTGATCATGGTGGATAAGCTTTTTGATGTGTTGCTGAATCCGGTTTGCCAGTATTTTATTGAGGATTTTTGCATCGATGTTCATCAGGGATATTGGTCTAAAATTCTCTTTTTTTGTTGTATCTCTGCCAGGCTTTGGTATCAGGATGATGTTGGCCTCATAAAATGAGTTAGGGAGGATTCCCTCTTTTTCTATTGATTGGAATAGTTTCAGAAGGAATGGTACCAACTCCTCCTTGTACCTCTGGTAGAATTCAGCTGTGAATCCATCTGGTCCTGGACTTTTTTTGGTTGGTAGGCTATTAATTATTGCCTCAATTTCAGAGCCTGCTATTGGTCTATTCAGGGATTCAACTTCTTCCTGGTTTAGTCTTGGAAGAGTGTAAATGTCCAGGAAATTATCCATTTCTTCTAGATTTTCCAGTTTATTTGCGTAGAGGTGCATATAGTATTCTCTGATGGTAGTTTGTATTTCTGTGGGGTCGGTGGTGATATCCCCTTTATCATTTTTAATTGCGTCGATTTGATTCTTCTTTATTAGTCTTGCTAGTGGTCTGTCAATTTTGTTGATCTTTTCAAAAAACCAACTCCTGGATTCATTGATTTTTTGGAGGGTTTTTTGTGTCTCTATCTCCTTCAGTTCTGCTCTGATCTTAGTTATTTCTTGCCTGCTGCTAGCTTTCGAATGTGTTTGCTCTTGCTTCTCTAGTTCTTTAATTGCAATGTTAGAGTGTCAATTTTAGATCTTTCCTGCTTTCT
>NW_020265706.1:0-1843 GCF_003255815.1 Theropithecus gelada | reverse complement strand
TCCAAATATCACTTTCCGAATTCCACCAGAACAGGCTTAGCGAGCGACTTCTTGAGGGGAAAGCTGTAACTCTGTGAGATGAATTAACGGAACACTAAGCAGTTTCTTAGAAAGCTTCTTTCCAGATTTCATCGGAGGATATTTCCTTTTTCACAATAGCCCTCTAGGGGCTTCCAAATATCACATTGCAAATTCCACAAGAACTGTCTTAGCGAAAGGTTTCTTGAGGGGAAAGCTGTAGCTCTGGGTGATGATTTCACGGAACACCAAGAAGATTCTCAGGAAGCTTCTTTCTTTGTGCTATCGAAGGATATTTCCTTTGGTCTTAGAGTTTTCCAAGGGATGCGAAATATCTGTTCTCAGATTCCACAGAAATATGGCTAGCAAAGAGATCTACGAAATACAGATGAAACTCTGTGAGTGGAAGTCACACATAACAATGCAGTTTCTCAGAAAGCTTCTTTCCAGTTTTTCTCGGAGGACTTTTTCTATTTCATGAGAGCCCTCTATGGGCTTCCAAATATCGCGTTGCGAATTCCAAAAGAACAGGCTTAGCGAGCGGTCTCCTGAGAGGAAAGCTGTAACTCCTTGAGAAGAATTAACAGAACACTAAGCAGCTTCTCAGAAACCTTCTTTCCAGATTTCTTCGGAGGATATTTCCTTTTTCACCACAGCCCTCTATGGGATTCCAAATATCACTTGGCAAATTCCATAAGAACTGTCTTAGTGAAAGGCTTCTTGAGGGGAAAGCTGTAACTCTGTGAGATGGTTTCACAGAATACAAAGAAGTTTCTCAGAAAGTCTCTTTCTCTTTGTTATTGGAGGATATTTCCTTTGGCCCTATAATCTTCAAAGGCATCCGAAATGTCTCTTCTCAGATTCCACAGAAATAAGGCTAGGAAAGAGATCCATGAAATACAGACGTACCTCTGTGAGTGGAAGTCACACATCACAAAGCAGTTTCTCAGAAAGCTTCTTTCCAGTTTTTCTCGGAGGATATTTTCTTGTTCACCATAGCCCTCTATGGACTTCCAAATATCACTTTCCGAATTCCACCAGAACAGGCCTCGCGAGCGACTTCTTGAGGGAAAAGCTGTAACTCTGTGAGATGAATTAACAGAACACTAAGCAGTTTCTTAGAAAGCTTCTTTCCAGATTTCATCGACGATATTTCCTTTTTCACCAGCGCCCTGTATGTGCTTAGAAATATCTCTTTGCCAATTCCACAAGAACTGTCTTAGCGAAAGGCTTCTTGCGGGGAAAGCTGTAACTCTGTGAGATGATTTCACAGAACACAAAGAAGTTTCTCAGAAAGCTTCTTTCTCTTTGTTATCGGAGGATATTTCCTTTGGCCCTAGAGTCTTCAAGGGGATTCGCAATATCTGTCCTCAGATTCCACAGAAATATGGCTAGCAAAGAGATCCACGAAATACAGATGTAATTCTGTGAGTGGAAGTCATGCATCACAAAGTAGTTTCTGAGAAAGCTTCTTTCCAGTTTTTCTCGGAGAATACTTTCTTTTTCACCATAGCCCTCTATGGGCTTCCATATATCACTTTGCGAATTCCACAAGAACAGGCTTAGCGATCGGCTTCTTGAGGGGAAAGCTGTAACTCTGTGAGATGAATTCACAGAACACCAAGCAGTTTCTGAGAAAGCTTCTTTCCAGATTTCATCGGAGGATATATCTTTTTTCACCGTAGCCGTCTATGGGCTTCCAAATATCACCTTGGAAATTCCAAAACAACTGTCTTAGCGAAAGGCTTCTTGAGGGGAAAGCTGTAACTCTGTGAGATGATTTCACAGAACACAAAGAAGTTTCTCAGAAAGCTTCTTTCTCTTA
>NW_020265705.1:0-1844 GCF_003255815.1 Theropithecus gelada | reverse complement strand
TTGCTAGACTTCTTTCTGTGGAATATGAGAACAGATATTTCGGATCCCTTTGAAGTCTATAGGGCCAAAGGAAATATTCTCCGATAACAAAGAGAAAGAAGCTTTCTGAGAATCTTCTTTGTGATCTGTGAAATCATCTCACAGAGTTACAGCTTTCCCCTCAAGAAGCCTTTCGCTAAGACAGTTCTTGTGGAATTGGCAAAGTGATATTTGGAAGCCCATAGAGGGCTTTGGTGAAAAAGGAAATATCCTCAGATGAAATCTGGAAAGAAGGTTTCTGAGAAACTGCTTAGTGTTCTGTTAATTCATCTTACAGAGTTATATCTCTATTTCGTCTATCTCTTTGCTAGCTTTATTTCTGTGGAATCCGAGAAGAGATATTTCGGATCCCTTTCTTTGAAGACTATAGGGCCAAAGGAAATATCCTCCGATAACAAAGAGAAAGAAGCTTTCTGAGAAACTTCTTTGTGTTCTGTGAAATCATCTCACAGAGTTACAGATTTCCTCTCAGGAATCCTTTCGCTAAGACAGTTCTTGTGGAATTGGCAAAGTGATATTTGGAAGCCCATAGAGGGCTATGGTGAAAAGGAAATATCNGCTTTCTGAGAAACTGCTTAGTGTTCTGTTAATTCATGTCACAGAGTTACATCTGTATTTCGTGGATCTCTTTGCTAGCCTTATTTCTGTGATTTCTGAGAACAGATATTTCGGATCCCTTTGAAGAGTATAGGGCCAAAGGAAATATCCTCCGATAACAAAGAGAAGGAAGCTTTCTGAGAAACTTCTTTGTGTTTTGTGAAATCACCTCACAGAGTTACAGCTTTCCCCTCAAGAACCCTTTCGCTAAGACAGTTCTTGTGTTATTGGCAAAGTGATATTTGGAAGCCCATAGAGGGCCACGGTGAAAAAGCAAACACCCTCAGATGAAATCTGGAAAGAAGCTTTCTGAGAAACTGCTCTGGGATGTGTGACTTCTACTCACAGATTTACATCTGTATTTGTTGGATCTCTTTGATAGCCTTATTTCTGTGGAATCTGAGACCAGATATTTCAGATCCCTTTGAAAACTACAGGGCCAAAGGAAATATCCTCCGATTACAAAGAGAAAGAAGCTTTCTGAGAAACTGCTTTGTGTTCTGTGAAATCATCTCACAGAGTTACAGATTTCTCCTCAGGAAGCCTTTCGCTAAGACAGTTCTTGTGGAATTGGCAAGGTGATATTTGGAAGCCCATGGAGGGCTATGGTGAAAAGGGAAATATCCTCACATGAAATCTGGAAAGAAGCTCTCTGAGAAACTGCTCTGTGATGTGTGACTTCTACTCACAGAGTTACATCTGTATTTCGTGGATCTCTTTGCTAGCCTTATTTCTGTGGTATCTGAGAACAGATATATTGGATCCCTTTCTTTGAAGACTATAGGACCAAAGGAAATATCCTCCGATAACAAAGAGAAAGAAGCTTTCTGAGAAACTTCTTTGTGTTCTGTGAAATCATCTCACAGAGTTACAGATTTCTCCTCAGGAAGACTTTCGCTAAGACAGTTCTTGTGGAATTGGCAAAGTGATATTTGGAAGCCCATAGAGGGCTATGGTGAAAAAGGTACTATCCTCAGATGAAATCTGGAAAGAAGCTTTCTGAGAAACTGCTTAGTGTTCTCTTAATTCATGTCACAGAGTTACATTTGTATTTCGTGGATCTCTTTGCTAGCCTTCTTTCTGTGGAATCTGAGAACAGATATTTCGGATCCCTTTGAAGACTATGAGGCCAAGGGAATTATGCTCCGATAACAAAGAGAAAGAAGCTTTCTGAGAAACTTCTTTGTGTCTGTGAAATCATCTCACAG
>NW_020265704.1:0-1844 GCF_003255815.1 Theropithecus gelada | reverse complement strand
TTTCTCTTTGTTATCGGTAGATATTTAATTTGGCCGTATACTCTTCAAGGAGATCCGAAATATCTGTTCTCAGATTCCACAGAAATAAGGCTAGCAAAGAGATCCACGAAATACAGATGGAACTCTGTGAGTGGAAGTCACACATCACAAAGCAGTTTCTCAGAAAGCTTCTTTCCAGTTTTTCTCTGAGGATATATTATTTTTCACCATAGAGCTCTATGGGCTTCCAAATATAATTTTTCGAATTCCACAAGAATAGGCTGAGCGAGCGGCTTCTTGAGGGGAAAGCTGTAACTCTGTGAGATGAATTCACAGAACACTAAGCAGTTTCTCAGAAAGCTTCTTTCCAGGTTTCATCGGAGGATATTTCCTTTTTCACCATAGCCCTCTATGGGCTTCCAAATAACACTTTGCGAATTCCACAAGAACAGGCTTAGCAAGCGGCTTCTTGTGGGGAAAGGTGTAACTCTGTGAGATTAATTCACAGAACACTAAGCAGTTTCTCAGAAAGCTTCTTTCCAGATTTCATCGGAGGATATTTCCTTTTTCACCAGTGCCCTCTATGAGCTTCCAAATATCACTTTGAAAATTCCACAAGAACTGACTTAGCGAAAGGCTTCTTGAGGGGAAAGCTGTAAGTCTGTGAGATGATTTCACAGAACACAAAGAACTTTCTCAGAAAGCCTCTTTCTCTTTGTTATCTGAGGATATTTCCTTTGACCCTATAGTCTTCCAAGGGATCTGAACTATCTGTTCTCAGATTCCACAGAAATAAGGCTAGCAAAGAGATCCCCGAAATACAGATGTAACTCTGTGAGTGGAAGTCACACATCACAAAGCAGTTTCTCAGAAAGCTTCTTTCCTGTTTTTCTCTGAGGATATTTTCTTTTTGACCATAGCCCTCTATGGGCTTCCAAATATCAGTTTGCGAAATCCACAACAACAGACTTAGCGAGCGGCTTCTTGAGGGGAAAGCTGTAACTCTGTGACATGAATTAACAGAAAACTAAGCAGTTACTGAGAAAGCTTATTTCCAAATTTCATCGGACGATATTTCCTTTTTCACCAGTGCCCTCTATGGGCTTCCAAATATCACTTTGCAAATTCCACAAGAACTGTCTAAGCGAAAGGCTTCTTGAGGGGGAAGCCGTAACTCTGTGAGATGATTTCACAGAATACAAAGAAGTCTCTCAGAAATCTTCTTCTCTTTTTTATCAGAGTATACTTCCTTTGGCCCTAGAGTGTTCAAAGGGATCCGAAATATCGGTTCTTAGATTCCACAGAAATAAGGCTAGCAAATAGATCCACGAAATACAGATGTATCTCTCTGAGTGGAAGTCACACATCAGAAAGCAGTTTCTCAGAAAGCTTCTTTCCAGTTTTTCTCTCAGGATATTTTCTTTTTCACCATCGCCCTCTATGGGCTTCCAAATATCACTTTGCAAATTCCACAAGAACTGTCTTAGCGAAAGGCCTCTTGAGGGGAAACTTGTAACTCTGTGAGATGATTTCACAGAACACAAAGAAGTTTCTCAGAAAGCTTCTTTCTCTTTGTTATCGGAGGATATTTCCTTTGGCCCTATAGTCTTCAAAGGGATCCGAAATATCTGTCATCAGATTCCACAGAAATAATGCTAGGAAAGAGATCCACGAAATACAGATATAAATCTGTGAGTGGAAGTCACAGAACACAACGCAGTTTCTCAGAAAGCTTCTTTCCACTTTTTCTCGGAGGATATTTTCTTTTTCACCGTAGCCCTCTAAGGGCTTCCAAATATCATTTTGCGAATTCCACAAGAAAATGCTTAGCGAACGGTTTCTTGAGGGGAAAGCTGTAACTCTGT
>NW_020265703.1:0-1844 GCF_003255815.1 Theropithecus gelada | reverse complement strand
ACAAACTCATCCTTTTTTATGGCTGCATAGTATTCCATGGTGTATATGTGCCACATTTTCTTAATCCAGTCTGTCACTGATGGACATTTGGGTTGATTCCAAGTCTTTGCTATTGTGAATAGTGCCGCAATAAACATACGTGTGCATGTGTCTTTAGAGCAGCATGATTTATAATCCTTTGGGTATATCCCCAGTAATGGGATGGCTGGGTCATATGGTACATCTAGTTCTAGATCCTTGAGGAATCGCCATACTGTTTTCCATAATGGTTGAACTAGTTTACAATCCCACCAACAGTGTAAAAGTGTTCCTATTTCTCCACATCCTCTCCAGCACCTGTTGTTTCCTGACTTTTTAATGATCGCCATTCTAACTGGTGTGAGATGGTATCTCATTGTGGTTTTGATTTGCATTTCTCTGATGGCCAGTGATGATGAGCATTTTTTCATGTGTCTGTTGGCTGTATGAATGTCTTCTTTTGAGAAATGTCTGTTCATATCCTTTGCCCACTTTTTGATGGGGTTGTTTGTTTTTTTCTTGTAAATTTGTTTGAGTTCTTTGTAGGTTCTGGATATTAGCCCTTTGTCAGATGAGTAGATTGCAAAAATTTTCTCCCATTCTGTAGGTTGCCTGTTCACTCTGATGGTAGTTTCTTTTGCTGTGCAGAAGCTCTTTAGTTTAATGAGATCCCATTTGCCAATTTTGGCTTTTGCTGCCGCTGCTTTTGGTGTTTTAGACATGAAGTCTTTGCCCATGCCTATGTCCTGAATGGTACTACCTAGGTTTTCCTCTAGGATTTTTATGGTATTAGGTCTAACATTTAAGTCTCTAATCCATCTTGAATTAATTTTCGTATAAGGAGTAAGGAAAGGATCCAGTTTCAGCTTTCTACTTATGGCTAGCCAATTTTCCCAGCACCATTTATTAAATAGGGAATCCTTTCCCCATTTCTTGTTTCTCTCAGGTTTGTCAAAGATCAGATGGCTGTAGATGTGTGGTATTATTTCTGAGGACTCTGTTCTGTTCCATTGGTCTATATCTCTGTTTTGGTACCAGTACCATGCTGTTTTGGTTACTGTAGCCTTGTAGTATAGTTTGAAGTCAGGTAGCGTCATGCCTCCAGCTTTGTTCTTTTGACTTAGGATTGTCTTGGAGATGCGGGCTCTTTTTTGGTTCCATATGAACTTTAAAGCAGTTTTTTCCAATTCTGTGAAGAAACTCATTGGTAGCTTGATGGGGATGGCATTGAATCTATAAATTACCTTGGGCAGTATGGCCATTTTCACGATATTGATTCTTCCTATCCATGAGCATGGTATGTTCTTCCATTTGTTTGTGTCCTCTTTTATTTCACTGAGCAGTGGTTTGTAGTTCTCCTTGAAGAGGTCCTTTACATCCCTTGTAAGTTGGATTCCTAGGTATTTGATTCTCTTTGAAGCAATTGTGAATGGAAGTTCATTCCTGATTTGGCTCTCTGTTTGTCTGTTACTGGTGTATAAGAATGCTTGTGATTTTTGCACATTAATTTTGTATCCTGAGACTTTGCTGAAGTTGCTTATCAGCTTAAGGAGATTTTGGGCTGAGACAATGGGGTTTTCTAAATATACAATCATGTCATCTGCAAACAGGGACAATTTGACTTCTTCTTTTCCTAACTGAATACCCTTGATTTCTTTCTCTTGCCTGATTGCCCTAGCCAGAACTTCCAACACTATGTTGAATAGGAGTGGTGAGAGAGGGCATCCCTGTCTTGTGCCAGTTTTCAAAGGGAATTTTTCCAGTTTTTGCCCATTCAGTATGATATTGGCTGTGGGTTTGTCATAAATAGCTCTTATTATTTTGAG
>NW_020265702.1:0-1844 GCF_003255815.1 Theropithecus gelada | reverse complement strand
TTAGTGTTCTGTTAATTCATCTCACAGATTTCCAGCTTTCCCCTGAAAAAGACGCTCGCTAAACCTGTTCTTGTGGAATTCGCAAAGTGATATTTGGAAGCCCATAGAGGGCAATGTGGAAAAAGAAAATATCGTCAAAGGAAAACTGGAAAGAAGCTTTCTTAGAAACTGCTTTTTGATGTGTGACTTTAACGCACAGATTTACATCTGTATTTAGTGGATCACTTTGCGAGCCTTATTTCTGTAGAATCTGAGAACTGATATTTCGGATCCCTTTGAAGTCTCTAGGGCCAAAGGAAATATCCTCCGATAACAAAGAGAAAGAAGCTTTCTGAGAAACTTCTTTGTGTTCTGTGAAATCATCTCACAGAGTTACAGCTTTCCCCTCAAGAAGCCGTTCGCTAAGACAGTTCTTGTGGAATTTGCAAAGTGATATGTGGAAGCCCATAGAGGGCTATGGTGAAAAAGGAAATATCCTCCGATGAAATCTGGAAAGAAGCTTTCTGAGAAACCGCTTAGTGTTCTGTTAATTCATCTCAAGGAGTTACAGCTTTCCCCTCAAGAAGCCGCTCGCAAAGCCTGTTGTTGTGGAATTCGCAAAGTGACATTTGGAAGCATTTACAGGGCTATGGTGAAAAAGAAAATATCCTCAGAGAAAAACTGGAAAGAAGCTTTCTGAGAAACTGCTTTTTGATGTGTGACTTCCCCTGAAAGAGTTACATCTGTATTTCGTGTATCTCTTTGCTAGCCTTATTTCTGTGGAATCTGAAAACAGACATTTTGGATCCTTTGGAAGACTATAGGGCCAAAGGAAATATTCTCTGATAACAAAGAGAAAGAAGCTTTCTCTGAAACTTCTTTGTGTTCTGTGAAATCATCTCACAGAGTTACAGCATTCTCCTAAAGAAGCCTTTCATTAAGACAGTTCTTGTGGAATTTGCAAAGTGATATTTGGAAGCCCATAGAGGGCACTGGTGAAAAAGGAAATATCTTCAGAGAAAAACTGGAAAGAAGCTTTCTGAGACACTGCTTTGTGATGTGTGACTTCCACTCACAGAGTTACATCTGTATTTCGTGGATCTCTTTGCTAGCCTTATTTCTGTGGAATCTGAGAAAGGATATTTCGCATCCCTTTGAATACTCTAGGGCCAAAGGAAATATCCTCTGATAACAAGGAAAGAAGCATTCTGAGAAACTTCTTTGTGTTCTGTAGAAATCATCTCACAGAGTTACAGCTTTCCCATGAAGAAGCCTGTCGCTAAGAAAATTCTTATGGAATTTTCAAAGTGATATTTGGAAGCCCATAGAGGGCACTGGTGAAAAAGGAAATATCCTCCGATGAAATCTGGAAAGAAGCTTTCTGAGAAACTACTCAGTGTTCTGTTAATTCATCTCACAGCGTTACAGCTTTCCCCTCAAGAAGCCGCTCGCTAAGCCTGTTCTTGAGGAATTCGCAAAATGATATTTGGAAGCCCATACAGGGCAATGAGGAAAAAGAAAATATCCTCAAAGAAAAACTGGAAGAAGCTTTCTTAGAAACTGCTTTGTGATGTGTGACTTCCACTCACAGAATTACATCTGTATTTCGTGGATCACTTTGCTAGCCTTATTTCTGTGGAATCTGAGAACTGATATTTCGGATCCCTTTGAAGTCTCTAGGGAAAAAAGGAAATATCCTACGATAACAAAGAGAAAGAAGCTTTCTGAGAAACTTCTTTGTGTTCTGTCAAATCATGTCACAGAGTTACAGCTGTGCCCTCAAGAAGCCGTTCCCTAAGACAGTTCTTGTGGAATTTGCAAAGTGATATTTGGAAGCCAATAGAGGGCTGTGGTGAAAAAGGAAA
>NW_020265701.1:0-1844 GCF_003255815.1 Theropithecus gelada | reverse complement strand
ACTGAGACACACAACACCTGGAAAATCGGGTAACTCCCACCCCAATACTGCGCTTTACCAAGGGTCTTAGCAAAGGGCACACCAGGAGATTATATCCCACACCTGGCCGGGAGGGTCCCACGCCCACAGAGACTCCCTCATTGCTGGCACAGCAGTCTGTGATCTAACGGCAAGGCAGCAGCGAGGCTGGGGGAGGGACGCCTGCCATTGCTGAGGCTTAAGTAGGTAAACAAAGCCGCTGGGAAGCTCGAACTGGGTGGAGCCCACAGCAGCTCAAGGAGGCCTGCCTGTCTCTGTAGACTCCACCTCTGGGGACAGGGCACAGCTAAACAAACAAACAAAAAAGCAGCAGAAACCTCTGCAGACGCAAACGGCCCTGTCTGACAGCTTTGAAGAGAGCAGTGGATCTCCCAACACGGAGGTTGAGATCTGAGAATGGACAGACTGCCTGCTCAAGTGGGTCTGAGTAGCCTAACTGGGAGACATCCCCCACTAGGGGCAGACCAACACCCCACACCTCACACTGCAGGGTACACCCCTGAGACGAAGCTTCCAAAGCAAGAATCAGACAGGGACACTCACTGTTCAGCAGTATTCTATCTTCTGCAGCCTCTGCTGCTGATACCCAGGCAAACAGGGTCTGGAGTGGACCTCAAGCAATCTCCAACAGACCTACAGCTGAGGGTCCTGACTGTTAGAAGGAAAACTAACAAACCGGAAGGACACCCACACCAAAACCCCATCAGTACGTCACCATCATCAAAGACCAGAGGCAGATAAAACCACAAAGATGGGGAAAAAGCAGGGCAGAAAAGCTGGAAATTCAAAAAATAAGAGCACATCTCCTCCTCCAAAGGAACGCAGCTCATCGCCAGCAACGGATCAAAGCTGGACGGAGAATGACTGATGAGTTGAGAGAAGAAGGCTTCAGTCCATCAAACTTCTCAGAGCTAAAGGAGGAATTACGTACCCAGCACAAAGAAACTGAAAATCTTGGAAAAAGAATGGAAGAATGGATAACTAGAATAATCAATGCAGAGAAGGCCATAAATGAACTGACAGAGATAAAAACCATGACACGAGAAATACGTGACAAATGCACAAGCTTCAGTAACCGACTCGATCAACTGGAAGAAAGAGTATCAGCGATTGAGGAGCAAATGAATGAAATGAAGCGAGAAGAGAAGTCTAAAGAAAAAAGAGGAAAAAGAAATGAACAAAGCCTTCAAGAAGTATGGGATTATGTGAAAAGACCAAATCTACATCTGATTGGGGTGCCTGAAAGTGAGGGTGAAAATGGAGCCAAGTTGGAAAACACTCTTCAGGATATCATCCAGGAGAACTGCCCCAACCTAGTAAGGCAGGCCAACATTCAAATTCAGGAAATACAGAGAATGCCACAAAGATACTCCTGGAGAAGAGCAACTCCAAGACACATAATTGTCAGATTCACAAAAGTTGAAATGAAGGAAAAAATCTTAAGGGCAGCCAGAGAGAAAGGTCGGGTTACCCACAAAGGGAACCCATCAGACTAACAGCAGGTCTCTCAGCAGAAACTCTACAAGCCAGAAGAGAGTGGGGGCCAATATTCAACATTCTTAAAAGAATTTTCAACCCAGAATTTCATATCCAGCCAAACTAAGTTTCATAAGTGAAGGAGAAATAAAATCCTTTACAGACAAGCAAATACTTAGAGATTTTGTCACCACCAGGCCTGCCTTACAAGAGACCCTGAAGGAAGCACTAAACATGGAAAGGAACAACCGGTACCAGCCATTGCAAAAACATGTCAAAATATAAAGACCATCGAGGCTAGGAAGAAACTGCATCAACTAACGAGCAAA
>NW_020265700.1:0-1844 GCF_003255815.1 Theropithecus gelada | reverse complement strand
CTTTGTGTTCTGTGAAACCATCTCACAGAACACAAAGAAGTTTCTCATAAAGCTTCTTTCTCTTTGTTATCGGAGGATATTTCCTTTGGCCCTATAGTCTTCAAAGGGATCCGAAATATCTGTTCTCAGATTCCACAGAAATAAGGCTAGCAAAGAGATCCACGAAATACAGAAGTAACTCTGTGAGATGAATTAACAGAACACTAAGCAGTTTCTCAGAAAGCTTCTTTCCGGATTTCATCTGAGGATATTTCCTTTTTCACCATAGCCCTCTATGGGCTTCCAAATATCACTTTGCCAATTCCACAAGAACTCTCTTAGCCAAAGGCGTCTTGAGGGGAAAGATGTAACTCTGTGAGATGATTTCACAGAACACAAAGAAGTTTCTCAGAAAGCTTCTTTCTCTTTGTTATCGGAGGATATTTCCTTTGGCAATATAGTCTTCAAAGGGATCCGAAATATCTGTTCTCAGATTCCACAGAAAAAGGCCAGCAAAGAGATCCACGAAATACAGATGTAATTCTGTGAGATGAATTAACAGAACACTAAGCAGCTTCTCAGAAAGCTCCTTTCCAGATTTCATCTCAGGATATTTCCTTTTTCACCATAGCCCTCTATGGGCTTCGAAATATCACTTTGCCAATTCCACAAGAACTGTCTTAGCCAAAGGCGTCTTGAGGGGAAAGCTGTAACTCTGTTAGTTGATTTCACAGAACACAAAGAAGTTTCTCAGAAAGCTTCTTTCTCTTTGTTATCGGAGGATATTTCCTTTGGCCCTATAGTCTTCAAAGGGATCCGAAATATCTGTTCTCAGATTCCACAGAAATAAGGCTAGCAAAGAGATCCAGGAAATACAGAAGTAACTCTGTGAGATGAATTAACAGAACACTAAGCAGTTTCTCAGAAAGCTTCTTTCCAGATTTCATCTGACGATATTTCCTTTTTCACCATAGCCCTCTATGGGCTTCCAAATATCACTTTGCCAATTCCACAAGAACTCCCTTAGCCAAAGGCGTCTTGAGGGGAAAGATGTAACTCTGTGAGATGATTTCACAGAACACAAAGAAGTTTCTCAGAAAGCTTCTTTCTCTTTATTATCAGAGGATATTTCCTTTGGCAATATATTCTTCAAAGGGATCCGAAATATCTGTTCTCAGATTCCACAGAAAAAGGCCAGCAAAGAGATACACGAAATACAGATGTAATTCTGTGAGATGAATTAACAGAACACTAAGCAGTTTCTCAGAAAGCTCCTTTACAGATTTCATCTCAGGATATTTCCTTTTTCACCATAGCCCTCTATGGGCTTCGAAATATCACTTTGCCAATTCCACAAGAACTGTCTTAGCCAAAGGCGTCTTGAGGGGAAAGCTGTAACTCTGTGAGTTGATTTCACAAAACACAAAGAAGTTTCTCAGAAAGCTTCTTTCTCTTTGTCATCGGAGGATATTTCCTTTGGCCCTATAGTCTTCAAAGGGATCCGAAATATCTGTTCTCAGATTCCACAGAAATAAGGCTAGCAAAGAGATCCACGAAATATAGATATAACTCTGTGAGATGAATTAACAGAACACTAAGCAGTTCCTCAGAAAGCTTCTTTCCAGATTTCATCTCAGGATATTTCCTTTTTCACCATAGCCCTCTAAGGGCTTCCAAATATCAATTTGCCAATTCCACAAGAACTGTCTTACCGAAAAGCTTCTAAAGGGGAAAGCTGTAACTCTGTGAGATGATATCACAGAACACAAAGAAGTTTCTCATAAAGCTTCTTTCTCTTTGTTATCGGAGGATATTTCCTTTGGCCCTATAGTCTTCAAAGGGATCCGAAATATCTGTTCTCAGAT
>NW_020265699.1:574-1845 GCF_003255815.1 Theropithecus gelada | reverse complement strand
AACTTCTTTGTGTTCTGTGAAATCATCTCACAGAGTTACAGCTTTCCCATCAAGAAGCCTTTTTCTAAGACAGTTCTTGTGGAATTGGCAAAGTGATATTTGGAAGCCGTTAGAGGGCTATGGTGAAAAAGGAAATATCGTCAGATGAAATCTTGAAAGAAGCTTTCTGAGAACCTGCTTAGTGTTCTGTTAATTCATCTCATAGAGTTACATCTGTGTTTCGTGTATCTGTTTCCTAGCTTTATTTCTGTGGAATCTGAGAACAGATATTTAGGATCCCGTTGAAGACATTAGGGCCAAAGGAAATATCCTCCGATAACAAACAGAAAGAAGGTTTCTGAGAAACTTCTTTGTGTTGTGTGAAATCACCTCACAGAGTTACAGCTTTCCCCTCAGGAAGCCTTTCGCTACGACAGTTCTTGTGGAATTGGCAAAGTGATATTTGGAAGCCCATAGAGGGCTATGGTGAAAAAGGAAATATCCTCAGCTGAAATCTGGAAAGAAGCTTTCTGACAAACTGCTTAGTGTTCTGTTAATTCATCTCACAGTGTTACACCTGTATTTCATGGATTTCTTTGCTAGCCCTATTTCTGTGGAATCTGAGAACTGATATTTCAGATCCCTTTGAAGACTATATGGCCAAAGGTAATATCCTCCGGTAACAAAGAGAAAGAAGCTTTCGGAGAAACTCCTTTGTGTCCTGTGAAATCATCTCACAGAGTTACAACTTTCCCCTCAGGCAGCCTTTCGCTAAGACAGCTCTTGTGGAATTGGCAAAGTGATATTTTTAAGCCCATAGAAGGCTATGGTGAAAAGGAAATATCCTCAGATGAAATCTGGAAAGAAGCTTTCTGAGAAACTGCTTAGTGCTCCGTTAATTGATCTCACAGAGTTACATCTGTGTTTCGTGAATCTCTTTGCTAGCCTTATTTCTGTGGGATCTGAGAACAAATATTTCGGATCCCCTTGAGGTCTATAGGGCCAAAGGAAATATCCTCCGATAACAAAGAGAAAGAAGCTTTCTGAGAAACACCTTTGTGTTCTGTGAAATCATCTCACAGAGTTACAGCTTTCCCCTAAAGAAGCCTTTAGCTAAGTCAGTTCATGTAGAATTGGCAAAGAAATATTGGGAAGCCCATAGAGATCTATGGTGAAAAAGGAAATATCCTCTGATGAAAATTGGAAAGAAGCTTTCTGAGAAAATGCTTAGTGTTCTGTTAATTCATCTCACAGAGTTACATCTGTATTTCGTGGATCTCTTTGCTAGCCTT
>NW_020265699.1:0-542 GCF_003255815.1 Theropithecus gelada | reverse complement strand
TTTCTGTGGAATCTGAGAACAGATATTTCGGATCCCTTTGAAGACTATAGGGCCAAAGGAAATATCCTCCAGTAACAAAGAGAAAAAAGCTTTCTGAGAAACTTTTTTCTTTTCTGTGAAATCATCTCACAGAGTTAGAGCTTTCCCCTCAAGAAGCCTTTCGCTAAGAGAGTTCTTGTGGAATTGGCAAAGTGATATTTGGAAGCCCGTAGAGGGCTATGGTGAAAAAGGAAATATCCTAAGATGAAATCTGGTAAGAAGCTTTCTGAGAAACTGCTCTGTGATGTGGGACTTCCACTCACAGAGTTACATCTGTATTTCGTGGATCTCTTTGCTAGCCTTATTTATGTGGAATCTGAGAACAGATATTTCGGATCCCTTTGAAGTCTATAGGGCCACAGGAAATATCCTCCGATAACAAAGAGAAAGAAGCTTTCTGAGAAACTTCTTTGTGTTCTGTGAAATCATCTCACAGAGTTACAGCTTTCCCCTCAAGAAGCCTTTTGCTAAGACAGTTCTTGTGGAATTGGCAAAGTGATATT
>NW_020265698.1:0-1845 GCF_003255815.1 Theropithecus gelada | reverse complement strand
TTTCTGCGAAACTGCTTAGTGTTCTGTTAATTCATCTCACAGAGTTACATCTGTATTTCGTGGATCTCTTTGCTAGCCTTATTTCTGTGGAATCTGAGAACAGATATTACCATCCCTTTGAAGACTACAGGGCCAAAGAAAATATCCTCCGATAACAAAGAGAAAGAAGATTTCTGAGAAACTTCTTTGTGTTCTGTGAAATCATCTCACAGACTTTCAGCTTTCCCCTCAAGAAGCTTTTCACTAAGACAGTTCTTGTGGAATTGGCAAAGTGATATTTGGAGGCCCATACAGGGCTATGGTGAAAAAGGAAATATCCACAGATGAAATATGGAAAGAAGCTTTGTGAGAAACCGCTTAGTGTTCTGTTTATTCATCTCCCAGTGTTACATCTGTATTTCGTGGATATCTTTGCTACCTTATTTCTGTGGAATCTGAGAACAGATATTTCGGATCCCTTTGAAGACTATAGGGCCAAAGGAAATAAACTCCGATAACAAAGAGAAAGAAGCTTTCTGAGAAACATCTTTGTGTTCTGGGAAATCATCTCACAGAGTTATAGCTTTGCGTCAAGAAGCCTATCGCTAAGACAGTTCTTGTGGAATTGGCAAAGTGATATTTGGAAGCCCATAGAGGGCTACGGTGAAAAAGGAAATATCCTCAGATGAAACCTGGAAAGAAGTTTCTGAGACACTGCTTAGTGTTCTGTTAATTCAACTCACAGAGTTACATCTGTATTTCGTGGATCTGTTTGCTAGCCTTATTTCTGTGGAATCTGAGAACAGATACTTCGGATCCCTTTTAAGACTATAATGCGAAAGGAAATATCCTCCGATAACAAAGAGAAACAAGCTTTCTGAGAAACTTCTTGGTGTTCTGTAATATCATCTCACAGAATTACAGCTTCCCCGTCAAGAGGCCTTTCGCTAAGACAGTTCTTGTGGAATTGGCAAAGTGATATTTGGAAGCCCATAGAGGGCTAGGCTGAAAAAGGAAATATCCTCAGATGAAATCTGGAAAGAAGCCTTCTGAGAAACTGCTCTGTGATGTGCGACTTCCACACAGAGAGTTACATCTGTATTTCGTGTATCTCTCTGCTAGCCTTATTTCTGTGGAATCTGAGAGCAGATATTTCGGATCCCTTTGAAGACTATAGGGACAAAGGAAATATCCTCTGATAACAAAGAGAAAGCAGCTTTCTGAGAAACTTCTTTGTGTTCTGTGAAATCATCTCACAGAGTTACAGCTTTCCCTTGAAGAAGCCTTTCGCTAAGACAGTTCTTGTGGAATTGGCAAAGCGATATTTGGAAGCCCGTAGAAGGCAATAGTGTAAAAGGAAATATCCTCAAATGAAATCTGGAAAGAAGCTTTCTGACAAACTGCTTAGTGTTCTGTTAATTCATCTCACACAGTTACATCTGTATTTCGTGGATCTCTTTGCTAGCCTTATTTTTCGGGAATCTGAGAAGAGATAGTTCGGATCCCTTTGAAGACTATAGGGCCAAAGGAAATATCCTCCAATAACAAAGAGAAAGAAGCTTTTTGAGAAACTTCTTTGTGTTCTGTGAAATCATCTCACAGAGTAACAGCTTTCCCCTCAAGAAGCCTTTCGCTAAGAAAGTTCTTGTGGAATTGGTAAAGTGATATTTGGAAGCCCATAGAGGGCTATGGTGAAAAAGGAAATATCCTCAGATGAAATCTGGAAAGAAGATTTCTGAGAAACTGCTCTGTGATGTGTCATTTCCACTCAAAAAGTTACATCTGCATTTCATGGATCTCCTTGCTAGCCTTATTTCTGTGGAATCTGAGAACAGATATTTCGGATCCCTGTGAAGACTATATTGC
>NW_020265697.1:0-8126 GCF_003255815.1 Theropithecus gelada | reverse complement strand
GCATGGGTCATGAGAGGTCATTCCCCAAACACTTGCAGGTCAACTCAACAATGATGACCAAAGGGTAAGCGGGTCAGGCAGTGAGGGGCCCTGCATGGGGTCTCATGCCATTGTGACCGTGTCCTAAATGACCAGGGACCGCTGCTTGGTGTCACCATCCTGGCTCTTCTGTATTTACAGAGTCTGTTGACTTAACTCTGAGAGGCAACCTGGAGCAAAGGTACCATTCCTCGGGCAATCATCTCCTGCACCCTGCCCTCCTCACAGACCCTAGAACACTGCAGATCCCTGAATACCTTGGGGGCCACCAACAAGGGATGTCGGGAGGAGGCTGCTCTTTGCTCAGCCACAGACATGGGCTGCCCAAGCAGGGGGTGGCATCCACATTCTGTACACCTCACGGTGACCAACCCTGACTCCCTTGTCTCTTGCCCTCTAGGGCCTCCTGCCAGGGGCACCTACTCTCCAGGTTTTTCTAGTTTTGGCCCAGGGCAATTCATGGAATTATTGTCAATACTGGTTGGCTTTTCATCTAAAAGAAAATGACATGAGAAGAAAGTCAATGCACCTGTCTGTCCACTGTTCCTCCCCATGTGTGTCCTCAGCATGCAGAGCTGACCCTGTGGCCCAGGACCGGCATGTGGGCTCTGCCTTCCTATTGCATAGACCCCTGCAAGCACCCACCACACCCAGGCCCTGTGCAGCACTCTGCTGTGTAACAGGAACAGGCAGGCAGAGTCCCTGCTCTCAAGGACTCACCTTTAGGGACTGTATGGGACACAGAAAACAAAATAAAAAACAGGACAAAACAGATGACAGACAGTGCAACGTGCTGCAATGTCCATGACCAGAGGAGGTGAGGGGACCAGAGGGAAGGGACAACTGCTTCATTATGCGTGACTTCTCCTCTCTTGTAGAGCCACAATTTCTGGTCTAGAAGAGCATGAAATGATGCAAGGCCAGGGATTTGCTTCAAAATACTCTGTGGTAAGGGTACCAAGGAAAGCAGGTGGGGGCAGGTTAAGAACGATTGAAAGTAGGTGATGGCTTCTTCAAGTTCATGGTACAATTCTTGCTACTTTGTATAGTGTTGTAAACTTCCATGAAAAATAAATTCTCTCTGAAGAGGTGACAATCCAGCTGAGATTTAAAAGATGAGGAGCCAGCCAGGCAAAGATCCCAGGCAAGGGTGCTTGGGGCTGAGAGAGTGGCCTGTGCCAATGCTCTGGGCAGTGACTCGCTGGCTTTGTCAAGGAGGGAATGAGGTGACCCAGGACAGGGGCAGGGCCTCATGGGCCCTGGAAAGGGGTTGGAGTTTTATTTATTGTGCAGTGAATCTGTCAAGGTTGGGCAGATCCAGGATATATTTTGCACATGGAGGCAACAGGACTTGCTGGTGGGATGGATGTGAAGAGGAAGCTCGGAGGAGTCAAAGATGACATTTGAGAGTTTGACCAGAACAACCAGGTGGACAGCAACACAATTTACCAAGATGGGGAAGCCTGAGGAGGGGACTGGGTTTTTTTTTTTTTTTAAGTGTGTAATTTTGTTTTCCAATTTTTGTTTATTTATGTATTTATTTATTCATTTTTGTGGGAGCATGGTGGGCTCAGGAGAGTTCGGTAATGTGTAGACACAGAACCATCTGACTCCTGAGCCCACGCCCTCTTCACACCTCCTGAACTGTGGGGGAGGGCATGGGCCCTGCTGCATCTGCCTGCTGGCCTTGCTCCAGCTCTCTACCCACTGGGCTCGGCTCCCAGGACCCCGGCTTCCCAGGGCCCAGCAACTGCATGGCCAACCCAGGACTGGCAGAACCCATGGTATTGACCTTTTTGCCAAGGATGATTTCAAAACAATTATGGCATCCTCCTCATTTTCCTTTAAAAACCGTTCTCTGTTTTTTTTGTTTTTTTTTTCCACCTCCCTAAATAGGTACATAGTTTACCCTGGTATGTGTTTTCCATTGCAACGTCCTGTTCCCGTATAAATAGCATTTCTGTTTAGAGACACTGTTTGTTATTTAGGTTGTCAAAAATTGCATCCAGGCGCTTCCAGAAGCCAGAACCAGGCTCTGCCCCTGCTTCCCCACAGGGACAGATGCAGGACAGAGGGAAGTCTTTCCCTGACCTGCACCTCCAGGCTGGCATCAGTCGCCAGGGAAGGCACGCTGCCATCTAGTGGGGGGTGCAGGGGAGGCATGTACAGTGGTGGCCAATACTCCAGGGACATTTTCAGGGGATATCTTCCTAATAGTGAAAATAGGTTTAAAGGTTGTTCTCAATTATTTTAAAAAATAAGTTTCTTTTTACTCCTGGACAAGCCATCAACCAGGAGCAGAATGGCCATCTACCCAGGTGCCCAGAGCTGTGGCAGGGGCTCTCCGCTGCGAGACATCAGTGCTGGTCTGTATATGGAGAGGTAGATGGTAACCTCCAGGGTGGGAAGCCAGTGCAGCCACAGGCCCACAGAGGAGGCAGCTGAATGCCCTTCATGGAGGTAGGCTGGGTACCCCATTTCCCAGGAGCTACCATCACAGGGAGGTAGAAGGCCCTGGTAGGGCAGCCAGATTGCATGGGTCTGCTTTCCTGCCCTGCAACATGAACTGTATGGCCCTGGGCAGGCTCTTCCATCATGCTTCTCTCTAGTTCTCCATCCATATGGGAAAGTTGTCAAAACTAAAATGAAGTCATTTGTACTAAAAAATAAAATAAAATCCATGACAAATAGGGCTAAGAAAGGCTACAAAGAGAGGGTTTTATGCCTATATGCCTGGTAATAAAAATATCACAAATGACTTTGCAAAAACCACAACCTTGCACAAAAGCCATTGCAAACTTAACACAAAAAATACTTCCACAGGAACATGTGCCCAAGAACTGCCTGTCCAGCCTTGGACTAGTGTCACCCTTGCTATTGATCTGTTTAGACAAGGGTAATGATCTCAAAACAATTCCCTAATCCTCATTTCTCCTTTAAAAGCCTTTGTCTTCTGTTACCTCCCTGATTATGCACATTACTATGGCATACATATTCCTAGTGCCAGGCACTGTTCCTGAATAAGTACTGTTTTCTTTTAGAGAGAAACTCTCTGTTGTTCTGGTTGACACATACAAAGGAATTTCTGTCCGGCTGCTTTGAGGATTCAGGGAGATATTGTGCGTAAGGCATGTGGCACAATATCTGACATAAGTGCGCAATAAGCGTTAGCTTTCCTTAGAAACGGGCTGCTCAGTCCCTAAGACACTCCCGAGAAAGCATAACCCAGTGAAAACCGAATTTCCTGAGACCATCCACACAATGCTGATGAGTGAGAACATGGGGATGACAGGCCCAGCCCTTCCTATGTACTCATGGAAAGGAGGAAAATGGCCAAGAAGCCTCTTGGGGGAAGAGAAGTCATCCTGGGATTACCACATGGCCCTGGAATTAGATGTCAGTGAACATACTATCATCACAACAAATGAATATATCAAGGGGCCACCTGGGAAGATGAAGGAGGATACAAAAATCCAACTGCACCCCAGGCACTCAGTGGGGAAGAGCACACGCCCCTCCCCAGCACCCAGGGCACAGCGTCTGCCTGGACTGTGCGCTTCCTCAGGCCACTCCACCATCACAGAGGTCCCCTGATGCCTAACTATTGTCAAATAACAGGAGATTTTTTAAAATGCTATAGCCCTTCCACGAACCAACTGCTCTACACATGTGATTTTGCTTAGCTAAGTGCAACTGTGGCTGACCATCTGTAATATGAAAATCCACACTCAAAATGCTTCAAAATCTGACATTTCTTGAGCACCAACATGATGTTCAACAGAAATGCTCTTTAGAGAATTTCAGATTTCAAATTTGCGGTTTGGGATGCTGAAACATAAGCATAATGCACACATTCCAAAACCTCAAAAAATTTAAAAACTAAAATATTTGTGGTCCCAAGCATCTCAGTTAAAGAATACACAACCAGCACCATATTGGCTCCATGTTAAACTGAGAAAATTGAGGCTCAGAGTAGAACACTCATCTGGTCAAGGTGACATAGGTAACGTTTGCCTGAGCCAGGATTCCAGGGCCCAGGCCTACAGGCTGGCATCCTTCCTCAATGCAAGGTAAACACACCCCTCTGGGCAAGCTACTGGTGCACCTGGCCAGCCAGGCTCAGACCTCCGGGGCTGCCACCATTTCCCAGGAGTAGCCTTGTGGGCGTCGGGTCCTCGGCTCTTAAGGGAAGGGGAAACTGACGCTAAGATGGGCAGATGCAGCTGTGATGGCAGAACCAGTCCTAAACCCAGCCTCACTGAGGGGGAAGCCCTGATCTGAGATGCTCTCTTGGGATTTGTTACTTCCCCACTTGGCAGATGAAGGGAGGGGTGGCCGGGCTTCCCAGTGCCTCCTTCCACTTGTCCTCATGGCCTCTAACTCCACCGGGTCCAAGGGAATGGTTGGCAAGGGCTGGGAGGCTTGGCTGGCTGTGGGGAAAGGCAGCATTGTGTGGGAAATATATGACTCAGAGGCACCGAGGAGACAACTCACCAACGATAATGCTTTCATTGAAGATAAATCTGCAAATAACTTCATCCTGTTTCTTTAGATTCTGAAAGCCATTTCCATGAACAACCACATGGTAGGGTTCTGCAAGGACAACGCTCAAAAGTCTGAGTGAGGAAGAGTAGGGGGCTGCCTCCCCTCTGACCTCCCTGTTCCTGGAGATCCTCCCCCAAAACTGAATTCCCAGAGGCTGCTGTAAGGAAAGAGCTGAGTCGGAACCAACATCTATGTGTCCACTGGGTCAAATCTTCACCTGGTGTCACTGAGGGTCCAGGAGGAGGCGTCTGGGCCTTGAACACTCAAGGGCCCTCTCCCTACCATTCCTGAACCAACACGCTAAGGAAAGGCCTTGGTCCCAGCACAGGTAGGCTCAGAGTGCTATTCCTGCCCTGAAATTTGTGGTGCTCCCTCGGGCCCCAGGTGTGCAGGCCGTGCACTCAGCCAGGCCCTCCCTGATGTAAGGTGTAAGCGGAGCCATAATGCTGGCTGAAGACACCATGTCTCACGCACCCAGCTGGGCACCCAGGCCTGGATGCCTCCTTCAGGGCTGCTGAACACTTGGGGTCTCTCCTCCCTGTCTTTCTGTGTGCCTGTGGCAGGCAGGACACCCACAGTGGCAGGGCCAGGACTCGGGTGCGGCAGGCGAGTCACCTAGGACCCTGCTCAGGGGAATCCATCACAGAAGCCCAGTTTTAGCTGTGATTCCAGAGACCTACAGGTGATTCCTCATCTCCTGCTCTTCCTGAACCGGTAAGGACCACAAGGCACCCACCCTGAGGCTCAGGGAGTGTGTCCTTCCACCATTGTGGAAGGACAACTCCTGCCATGAGCCAAAGACCACAGGGGGCACATGCAGGTGAGGGCTGGCCCCAGGAGCCAGCTAAGGTTACCGCAGGTCTGAAGCTGCCAAGGGCATTGGCCTCCACCCCTGCCTCCTGACCCAGGCCCCGCGCATTCCAATCCCTGCTGATGCCTGGGATGCCCCCGGTTCATGCACCCAAGGAAAGCTTCCTGTGAACCCTGCTTCCTGCCCTCCTGCAGCGTCACACCTTCAAGGCAGGCTGTGGATGAAGCTGGCCTGCTGACATGCTTTCTGAGGCTTTCAGAATGGGAGCCTGCAGTTGAAAGCCTGAACATTTCCCAGAAATATCTAGATTTCTAGCTTTCTTGGAAAATGGGAAATGCAGGCCTCAGTGGGTTTGTGTTTCTCCATGTGAGCTCCTGGCTAGGACCTAGGGAACCACGCTCCTCAGATAAGGAGCTCTGAGGCCTGCCTCACTTCAAGGCCCTCAACGCTGACTGCTGACATCAGCTGGCTGAGCCTGGCCTACTCTTCCTGCTCAAGGTGCCAGCCCAGCCCTCATAGGCACCCACATGATGGATACTATGCTGCCCTTGGAAGAGCCTGGGCCTGGTGGGGGCACTGAGGCTATGAGAGACAGCAGGAAATGCCAATTTGGTGCCCTGTTCTGAGGAACTAGATACGGGCCCCCGCAGGGCAAGCATGGGGTTCTCTCCCACCGCTAAGGCTGACAGCAGCTGCTTCCAAATCTGATGCTGCCAGATACTCTCAACGTCTTCCCCACTCAGGCTTCCAAAAAGCCCTGACCAGCTAGACACTGGGCTCAGTGTGTGCCCGAGAGGGAGCAACTGGGCCTGTGGCCTGCGCCCCTTGGTCAGCCCAACTTGGCCACTCTTAGCAGGACTGAGGGCTGCCCCAAAGCTCCATGGACAGGGTAATTGCAAATTACATCCTGGGCTGCATTAAGACTATGTATTCTATGTATTGCAAGCAAGCATTTTTTTTCCCAAGGTGGATGGATAAAGAGAGAGAGAGAGAGAGAGAGAGAGAGAAAGGAACGTGGCCAAACATTCATTGTAAAATCCCAATGGTGGTTGTAGGTGTGTTGGTGTTCATTGCACAATCCTTTCCACTCACCTATAGGTTTGAAAATTTCAACAACAAAAGGGTGGAAGAAAACCAAAGAACTAAATAAGAAAATTATGCTTAGACATAGACAACCAGAAGTCACGATACATCCTGGGTGACAAGTGACTGGTGAGAGGGACAGACCAAGCCCTTGGGCTTCAGGGAGTCAGAGGGCTGGTCATTAGGGAAGGCTTCCAGGATGAGGTGCCCTTTGAACAGGGCTGTGAGAGACAGGTGGGCTCGGCCCTTCAAGGTGAGGCAGGGCTTGCAGAGTGCCTATGCCCCACCTGGTCCCACCTCTGCACAGGACGCCCAGAAAAGGGAGTGGCCCCTGGAGGGCCTGGAGTTCCTGCTAAGAGCCTCAGACACCTGCCAGGCTGGAGAGGGAGGTGCCTGTCAAAATCCTCCAGCCATGTGTGGGGGATGGGCTCAGGATTGGCCTGGAGTAGTGAGGCCACCAGAGGCCTCTCCCAGGCTATGAGGCCGAGGGCTAAACGGGGAGTCTGGGCTGCGTGCCTTCCTCCCCGGCCTCCTTCCTGGGCTCCCTGGAACCCTCCTGGCTTCTTGGTGGCAGCCTGCTGAGAGGGCTCATTCTGTTGCATTTGGGTTTCAGGCTCCTGCCTTGGCCTTTCCCTGCTGTGACTGTCACCCTCCATGTGGGGCAGCTTTGCCCAAGTTAGCCAACAGCTGACAGTTCAGGGCTGTGACTGCCAGGCCACATGGGCAGAGGCAGAGGGCCGAGCTGGGGGCACAGGGCACCTGTCATCTCAACTCAGCTGTCTCCAGGGAGGAGGGACGACTCACATCCTCACCTGGGGTTGACAGGGCTGCTCAGATGCCACAGCCTGTGCATGTCCAGGGGACATCGTCAGAGGAGCACAGCTGTCACAACTGCTGCACGGCTGAGCGACTTTAAACTAGGAGCAGCAGAAAGAGACCCCAAGGGGGAGGGGAGCTTTCTCTACTCATCCCTCCCCTCAGCTCTGCATGGGGGAGAGGCAGGCTCGGAGACAGAGCCCAGGACCAGTCATGGAAATGTCAGCCCAGCTCCTGTTTCAGGAACCTACCAGCTCCCAGCCCTGTGCCAGTCCCTGCACAGCCCAGTGCCTTGGGACTCACGACAGACCTCACAGCATCCTTTCTGTTCATGGGAGGCACCTCACTGACAAAGGGCAATTTGCTCCTGGTCGTGTGCCCATGGAGACCAGAGCTCAGACATGGACGGTGTGTCTGTCCCCACAGCCTACTGCCAGGGCACCCTGCAGTGAGGAACAGGGAGGCCAGAGCCCAGCTGCTGGAGGGCCTGGTGGTCTTGCGAAGGGCCTCGTGCTGTCCCCATGGAGGGAGGACACCCAGGGCTCCCTTCATCTCCAGCAGCCGCAGTTGTGCAACTGCTGGCCATGCAGAGCCCCAGCCTGCACAGAAAGATCTCAGCACAGACAGAGGCATCACAGAGGCCCTCACAGCGCTGTCACCACCATGCTGGGACCCCAGCTGGCAACAGGGCATCCTCACTACATCCCAGACAGCATGGACAGGCACTGGAATTGATCCTGTGGGATTGAGGTGAGCCAAGGGTGTTTGTGTAGATGCCTTTGTCAGGCTATGGAGGTTTCCTTCTGCTCCCAGGGTGCTGTGGCATGTTGAC
>NW_020265696.1:0-1845 GCF_003255815.1 Theropithecus gelada | reverse complement strand
AAAAAAAAAAAAAGACAAAATTAGCTGGGTGTGGTGGCACATACCTATAATTGCAGCTACTCGGGAGGCTGAGGCAGGAGAATCACTTGAACCTGGAAGGCAGAGGTTGCAGTGAGCTGAGATAGTGCCATTGCACTCCAGCCTGGGCAACAAGAGCTAAATTCCATCTCAAAAAAAAGTGATCATTTCTTTCAAGTTCAATGTTTCACAGATCTCTAGGCCAGGGGCAAAATGCCGCCAATCTCTTTCAAGAATCACCTTTGCTACAGTTCCCAATGAGTAACTCATCTCCATCTGAGATTACTTCAGCCTGGATTTTTGGGTCAGAACTATTCAACAAGTTTCTAGGAAGCTCCAAATTTTTCCATATCTTCCTGTCTTTTTCTGAGACCTTCAAACTGTTCCAACCTCTGCCTGTTACCCAGTTCCAAAGTTACTTCCACATTTTTGCTTACCTTAATAGCATTATCCCATTCTACTGGTACTAATTTACTGTATTAGTTCATTTTCACACTACTATGAAGAAATACCTGAGACTAGGTAATTTATAGAGAAAATGAGATTTAATGGAGTCATAGTTCCACATGCCTGGAGAGGCTTCACAATCATGGCAGAAGGCAAAAGAGGAGCAAAGGCGTGTCTTACATGGTGGCAGGCAAGAGAGCATGTGCAGAGGAACTGCCCTTTATAAAACCTTTGGATCTCATAAGACTTATTAACTCTCATGAGAACAGCATGGGAAAATCCACCCCTATGAATCAATAACCTCTCCCTAGGTCCCTCCCATGATGTATGAGGATTATGGGAGGTAAAATTCAAGATAAGATTTGAGTGGAGACACAGTTAAATCATCTCACATAGTATATAAAGGACACATCATTGAAGGCTTAAAGCATAGTAAGTACTTAATGAGTTATAGCTATTAATATAACAAAATAGGAAGAAAAGGAAACAAATGATTATATATAAAGTACATATACATACATGTATATGTGCTGTGGTTATTTACATGCAAATACATGCTGTTTGAGTTTTAACTATCAACAGATTACTTTTTGAAATGTTGTAGCCTCGAGGTCTCTTCTTATATAAGCATTCCTCATCTCATGATCATGCTATTAATTCTCTGTCCAGTTAGCTTTGGTCTGTCATTTTCCTATATGAGAAAAAATGTAGGCAGTGGACAGATTAGCTTATGTTTCCACTAGATCTTAGTCCTGTTTATTATACTTTAGTTTTTAAATGTATATGTTAATTCACATAACATTCTATGCTCAACTGACAATGCTTATATTTTAAATACACAAAGTGCAGCCAAATTAGATTCAGGGTAACTTTATTGAAAAGCAAGACCTCCAAGGTCTGGCTTCCTCAGGCTCTTTTTTCAGTGACTAAAATAAATCTGAAGGCAGAACTGAGAGAATCTGAACATGAGCCCTCTGTTCAGGCATGACAGGCATGGCAACCTGAGCATCCAAGTGATAATCTCTAGAGAAGGGATTATGACACCTTTCACATCCTTATAATTAGACCTCCTGAGTATGACTCTTAAAATGACAAAAGAAATCCGAGCAATGGCCCATAGAGGTACTTTTATTTTATTTTATTTTATTTTATTTTATTTTATTTTATTTTTTTACTTTCTTTTATTATTATTATTATTATTATTATTATTATCATTATACTTTAAGTTCTAGGGTACATGTGCATAACGTGCAGGTTTGTTACATATGTATACTTGTGCCATGTTGCTGTGCTGCACCCATCAACTCGTCAGCACCCATCAACTCGTCATTTACATCAGGTATAACTCCCAATGCAATCCCTCCCCCCTCCCCCCTCCCC
>NW_020265695.1:0-1846 GCF_003255815.1 Theropithecus gelada | reverse complement strand
ATTAAGCACTGTCTCAGTATGGTGGATCTATGGAGTGCTTTGTAGACCTCCCTCTTTGTCTATCAAATCTTTCTAATTCCACAACAGTACATAT
Source organism: Theropithecus gelada (assembly GCF_003255815.1). Classification (NCBI taxonomy): domain Eukaryota; kingdom Metazoa; phylum Chordata; class Mammalia; order Primates; family Cercopithecidae; genus Theropithecus; species Theropithecus gelada. Next base: position 1,752 of record NW_020265695.1, on the reverse strand, counting down.
GTATACTTCTACAATATAAAATTTCAAAAAATGCTAACTCAGATTAAGTTGCATATATTCCTTCAGTCTGTCCCACATTTGTATGGTGTTCCAGAGTGCTCAAATATCACTTCGTTAAAAACATTTAATTATTTTTCAAATATAGAGATGGCAGGGTCTTGCTCTGTTGACCAGGCTGGTCTTGAACTCCTAGATCCTCCTGGTTCCCCTCACTTCCATCTCCCAAAGTGCCGGTATCACAAGTAAGCTTCATTTCAGAAATCTTTCCCCAGCACTCCATATATCACGAGTAATTCCTTTCTTCTTCTTTAGATAGCATTTTAGTCATATCTCTATTACCTCACTTGTCACATGATAATCAGTTGCTCATCCATCCATCTCCCTTCATTGCTCATGAGCTCCTTGAGAAGAGTCTGATTTTCAGCACCTTGAACAGAGTGCGACACACACATGCTTCATACACAGAGAAGGAAATGATTTCATTACAGTGTAATTACTCCCAGAATTCAATACCTGTATTTCTAAATTGTTCTAGATACTCTGTCAACAACCTGAGAATGTTATGTTTTTTCCCTAAAACTTATATTCATTACTGAGTGTCTACGGTCATAGCTAACTCAATGGTGCTGTGACGTCTTGCCTAGCCCATTCATAGTTTTTATTGGTGACTTTTAATTTTAAGTTTTGATTTTGATTGTTTCCTTTTTGTTTTCTTAATCTAGCAGTGTTTGGTAAACTTCAACATCTCTATATCCCTGTGTCTTTGCACCTGCTGGTCTCTGCTTGGAATAATGTCTCAAGCTTTTAGTCACCTGGAAAACATTTCTACTCACCCTTAAAGAATCAGCTTAAATAGGCTGGGCACGGTGGCTCATGCCTGTAATCCCAGCACTTTGGGAGGCCACGGCAGGCAGATCCCCTGAGGTCAGTAGTTCAACACCAGCCTGCAGTCTTGAACTACTTCAACATGGTGAAACCCCGTCTCTACTACAAATACAAAAAATAGCTTGGCGTAATTGTGGAGGCCAGTAATCTCAGCTACTCGGGACGCTGAGGCAGGATAATTGCTTGAACCAGGGAGGTGGAGGTTGCAGTGAGCTGAGATCATGCCACTGCACTCCATCCTGGGTGACAGAGTGACACTTCATCTGAAAAAAAAAAAAGAAAGAAAGAAAGAGAGAAAAAAGCTTAAATAATACCTTCTCTGAGGAGCTTTTATATCTTCCTATTCTTTCAGGAAGAGTTGAAAATTCCTCAACTTTTGAAACATTTGTGCCTCTTTAGTATGTATCAGGCACTGAACTGAGTGCCTAGGATAGAAAGATGAAACTGTAGACCCTGCCCTCATGCAGCTCATGGTCTAGTATGGAAAATAGCCATATGAACAAATAATCACACTATAGTTCTTCAGAGCTCAAATCCCATCCTAAATACTGCTAAATTAATGTTCTGTGAGGGTTTGAAAGTATGAGGACCAGCGACAATATGGCTGCTTGGATGGCGTTCCATCCAAGTTAACATTCGGCCCTCATCACCAAAGGTCATAGGTGTTTGCCTCTTCCTTGCAACCCACCAGGGCCTAGCACATCATATCACCACCTTTGAAATTAGGAAACAGGCTCAGAAGTCCAAGAGCTTGACCAAAGTAACTCAGCTGGTAGGTAGCAGAACCAGGTCGGTATGATTCTTCTTCAATGTCCTGCCAGTTACATGGGCAAGTGGCCTCAAAATCAACAGAAGACAAGTAGAGGT
>NW_020265694.1:0-1846 GCF_003255815.1 Theropithecus gelada | reverse complement strand
ATCTCACAGAGTTACAGCTTTACCCACAAGAAGCCGCTCGCTAAGCCTGTGCTTGTGGAATTCGCAAAGTGATATTTGGAAGCCCATAGAGGGCTATGGTGAAAAAGGAAATGTCCTCAGAGAAAAACTGGAAAGAAGCTTTCCGAGAAACTGCTTTGTGATTAGTGACTTCCACTCACAGAGTTACATCTGTATTTCGTGGATTTCTTTGCTAGCCTTATTTCCGTGGAATCTGAGAACACATATTTCAGATCGCTTTGAACACTAGAGGGGCAAAGGAAATGTCCTCCGATAACAAAGAGACAGAAGCTTTCTGAGAACCTCCTTTGTGTTCTGTGAAATCATCTCACAGAGTTACAGCTTTCCCCTCAAGAAGCCTTTCGCTAAGACAGTTCTTGTGGAATTTTCAAAGTGATATTTGGAAGCCAATAGAGGGCAATGGTGAAAAAGGAAATATCCTCCGAATAAATCTGGAAAGAAGCTTTCTGAGAAACTGCTTAGTGTTCTGTGAATTCATCTCACAGAGTTACAGCTTTCCCCTCAAGAAGCCGCTCGGTAAGTCTGTTCTTGTGCAATTCGCAAAGTGATATTTGGAAGCCCATAGAGGGCTATGGTGAAAACGGAACTATCCTCAGAGAAAAACTGGAAGAAGCTTTCCGAGAAACTGCTTTGTGATGTGTGACTTCCACTGACAGAGTTACATCTGTATTTCATGGATCTCTTAGCGAGCCTTATTTCTGTGGAATCTGAGAACAGATATTTCGGATCCCTTTGAAGATTTTAGGGCCAAAGGAAATATCCTCTGATAACAAAGAGAAAGAAGCTTTCTGAGAAACTACTTTCTATTCTGTGAAATTATCTCACAGAGTTACAGCTTTCCCCTCAAGAAGCCTTTCGCAAATACAGTTCTTGTGCTATTTCCAAAGTGATATTTGGAAGCCCATAGAGGGCTGCGGTGAAAAAGGAAATATCCTCCGATGAAATCTAGAAAGAAGCTTTCTGAGAAACTGCTTAGTGTTCTGTGAATTCAGTTCACAGAGTTACAGCTTTCCCCTCAAGAAGCCGCTCGCTAAGCCTGTTCTTGTGGAATTCGCAAAGTGATATTTGGAAGCCCAAAGAGGGCTATGGTGAAAAAGGAAATATCCTCAGAGAAAAACTGGAAAGAAGCTTTCTGAGAAACTGCTTTGTGATGTATGCCTTCCACTCACAGATTTACATCTGTATTTCGTGGATCTCTTTGCTACTCTTATTTCTGTGGAATCTGAGAACAGATATTTCGGATCCCTTTGAAGACTATAGGGCCAAAGGAAATATCCTCCGATAACAAAGAGAAAGAAGCTTTCTGAGAAACTTCTTTGTGTTCTGTGAAATCTTCTCACAGAGTTACTGCTTTCCCCTCAAGAAGTCTTTGGCTAAGACTGTTCATGTGGAATATGGAAAATGATATTTGTAAGCCCGTAGAGGGCTAGGGTGAAAAAGGAAATATCCTTCGATTAAAACTGGAAAGAAGCTTTCTGATAAAATGATTCGTGTTCTGTGAATTCATCTCAAAGAGTTACAGCTTTCCCCTCAAGAAGCCGCTCGCTAAGCCTGTTCTTGTGGAATTCGCAAAGTGATATTTGGAAGCTCATAGAGGGTTATGGTGAAAAAAGAAATGTCCTCAGAAAAAAACTGGAAAGAAGCTTTCTGAGAAACTGTTTGTGATGTGTGACTTCCACTCACCGAGTTACATCTGTATTTCGTGGATGTATTTGCTAGCCTTATTTCTGTGGAATCTGAGAACAGATATTTCGGATTGCTTTGAAGACTAGAGGGCCAAAGGAAATGTCCTCCGATAAGAATCAGA
>NW_020265693.1:0-1846 GCF_003255815.1 Theropithecus gelada | reverse complement strand
GTGAAAAAGGAAATATCCTCAGCTGAAATCTGGAGAGAAGATTTCTCAGAAACTGCTTAGTGTTTTGTAAATTCATCTCAGAGAGTTACATCTGTATTTCGTGGATCTCATTGCTAGCCTTATTTCTGTGGCATCTGAGAACAGATATTTCGGATCCCTTTGAAGACTATAGGGCGAAAGGAAATAACCTCCGATAACAAAGAGAAAGAAGCTTTCTGAGAAACTTCTTTGTATTCTGTGAAATCATCTCACACAGTTACAGCTTTCCCCTCAAGAAACCTTTCACTACGACAGTTCTTCTGGAATTGGCAAGTGATATTTGGAAGCCCATAGAAGGCTATTGTGAAAAAGAAAATATCCTCAGATGAAATCTGGAAAGAAGGTTTCTGAGAAACTGCTTAGTGTTCTGTTAATTCTTCTCACACAGTTACACCTGTATTTCGTGCATCTCTTTGCTAATCTTATTTCTGTGGAATCTGAGAACAGATATTTCGGAACCCTTTGAAGACTATAGGTCCAAAGGAAATATCATCCGAAAACAAAGGGAAAGAAGCTTTCTGAGAAACTTCTTTGTGTTCTATGAAATCATCTCACAGAGTTACAACTTTCCCCTCAAGAAGCATTTCGCTAAGTCAGTTCTTGTGGAATTCGCAAAGTGATATTTGGAAGCCTATAGAGGGCTATGGTGAAAAAGGAAATATCCTCAGCTGAAATCTGGAAAGAAGCTTTCTGAGAAACTTCTCTGTGATGTGTGACTTCCACTCACAGAGTTACATCTGTATTTCGTGGATCTCTATGCTAGCTTTATTTCTGTGGAATCTGAGAACAGATATTTCGGATCCCTTTGAAAACTATAGGGCCAAAGGAAATATCCTCCGATAACAAAGAGAAAGAAGCTTTCTGAGAAACTTCTTTGTGTTCTGTGTAATCATCTCACCGAGTTACAACTTTCCCTTCAAGAACTCTTTCACTAAGTCAGTTCTTGTGGAATTGGCAAAGTGACATTTGTAAGCCCGTAAAGGGCTATGATGAAAAAGGAAATATCCTCAGATGAAATATGGAAAGAAGCTTTCTGAGAAACTGCTTATTTTTCTCTTAATTCATCTCACTGAGTTACATTTGTATTTCGTGGATCTCTTTGCTAGCCTTATTTCTATGGAATGTGAGAACAGATATTTAGGATCCCTTTGAAGACTATAGGGCCAAAGGAAATATCCTCCGATAACAAAGAGAAAGAAGCTTTCTGAGAAACTTCTTTGTGTTCTGTGAAGTCATCTCACAGAGTTACAGCTTTCCCCTCAGGAACCCTTTCGCTAAGACAGTCCTTTTGGAATTGGCAAAGTGATATTTGGAAGCCCATAGAGAGCTGTAGTGAAAAAGGAAATATCCTCAGATGAAATCTGGAAAGAAGCTTTCTGAGAAACTGCTTAGTGTTCTGTTAATTCATCTCACAGAGTTACATCTGTATTTCAAGGAACTGTTTCCTAGCCTTGTTTCCGTGGATTCTGAAAACAGATATTTCGGATCCCTTTGAAGACTACAGGGCGAAAGGAAATATCCTACAAAAACAAAGAGAAAGAAGCTTTCTGAGAAACTTCTTTGTATTCTGTGAAATCATCTCACATAGTTACAGCTTTCCCCTCAAGAAGCCTTTCTCTAAGACAGTTCTTGTGGTATTGGCAAAGTGATATTCGGAAGCCCATAGAGGGCTATGGTGAAAAAGAAAGTATCCTCAGCTAAACTCTGGAAAGAATCTTTCTGAGAAACTGCTTAGTGTTCTGTTAATTCATCTCACAGAGTGAAATTTGTATTTCGTGGATCTCTTTGCTAGCCTTATTTCTGTGGA